>NC_081183.1:5075756-5270272 GCF_029867415.1 Vicia villosa
CTTTTAAGAAAACTGATGATGTTGGTCAAAGTACAGAAACATCTGACAAAGAGCTAGAACAGGTAGAGATTCCTGTTGAGGTGGAGCATGTTGATGCTGAATTGCATATCCCTGATGAAGTCGAAGAAGAAGCAGAAGATGCTGAGGTAGAAAGAAGTCGAAGTTATGCTTATCTCAAGAGGCATATCTACGAAAGATTCTCGAAAAGTTTGGTATGTCGAATTCGAAGCCAGTTGTGACTCCAACAAACCCTCAATTTAAGCTGAGTATTGATCAGTGTCCCAGTACTGATGTCGAAAGAGCCTATATGAATAGCATCCCATATGCTAATATAGTTGGTTCTTTGATATATGCTATGTTATGTACTAGACCCGACATAGCATATGCAGTAAGCCTTGTAAGCAGGTACATGGCAAATCCTGGAAAGGCTCACTGGCAAGCATTGAAGTGGATTTTAAGGTACATAAATGGGTCTCTGAACAGAGTCCTAATTTATGGTGGAGCCTTGGGTGAAGATAGTAGTCCTACAAAATATTTTCAGGTTAGGAGGGGTCTTCGTCAAGGAGACCCGCTCTTACATTTTCTCTTTATTCTAGAAGCAGAGAGGATTACATGTTTATTGAGGAATGTGTGCACAAGTTAGTGTTATTATCCTTTTTCTTTGAATGATAATCTTCATGTTGATCTTCTCCAATTCATGGATGATACAATAATTGTGGGTCTGCCTTCATGGGAAAATATTGGGACTATAAAAGTTTTGCTTCATGGTTTTGAGCTTAGTTCAGGTTTATCTATAAATTTTAGCAAAAGTAGAATTATTGATTTTAATGTGGAAATAGATTGTCCTCTTGGAAAGGGAAATATATATCTCTAGGTGGGAGGGTAACTTTACTTAATTCGATTTTCAACTTTATTCTTTTTTCACTTTCTCTTTTTGTAAAGCACCGAAGGTAGTTATTTAAGATATTATAAGGATTTAACGAACGTTCTTGTGGAATAATCCAGAGCACCATATATGGATTATTTAGGTGACACTTCAATTTGTGTGTCGAAAGCATAAGGAGATGAAGGCATGGAGCATTGTGATGTTTTTAATACAACTTTAATGAGTAAATGGGATTGGGAGATATTGTTAGAGGAAGATGCATTGTGGCATAAGGTTCTTTTGTTAAAATATGGGGACATAAAGATTGTGATTCGAGATAATTTGTTGACATATGGTAACTCGAAATATTCGATATGGGAGAGGGATTTGATGCTTTTATTGAGTAATTGATCAACTGTTAGTAACTAGTTCAGTAAATTTATCGTACAAGTTTAGACATTGAATTCTACAGGGATTTTTAGATTAGTGTCCACTCGTTACGTGTTAAATTTTCCAGTTTTATTTCAGGCTTTGCAGACTCTGAGGTTGAGGATCAATGCAGCCAATTCTTGGTCTTTAAACTTTTAGCACTGGATTTTTGGCCCCATCTTGCTGCTATAGTTGGCTCAGCTGCTGCAACAGAGTTTGATAGCCTCTCGATCATTTTGTAACATCTCTCCCTAATTTTGTTGTGATCGAATCAGTTCCTGTGGGGTTTTCTCTCAAATCAATTTATGACATGTTGCTTTCGTGTGTGGAAAAGAATTTGTAGTTGAATAATGTCGCCAAGTCAGCCTTGAACTATATTTAGAAAACAAATGTGCCTTCTAATGTTCAAGTGTTCGCATGGAGATTGATTTTAAAGAAGCTCCAAACGAGAGATGAGCTAGCTAAGAGAGACGCCATTTCTTATATTTCACAATCTTGTCTGCTCGTTATGTTTTGGCTTGGAGGAGACTCATCTTCATGTGTTTTTCTTTTGTTTGGTTATTGGGGAGTTTTGGACCAAGATTATGGTTTGGATAGGAATTTCTTATTCGAGATTTTCTCTTGACATATCTGACCATTTGAAGTTTTTTGACTTTGAGATGCAGGGAAGATTAAGAGAAATTGTCGGATTCTAATTTGATTACCATTGTGTGGACTATTTGATTAATCAAATTGATATTTTTATTAATGAAGGAATAAAAGGGACTCTTACGATTTTAAGTGTGGTGAAATCCTTAGCGTAGGATTGGCTTAGTGCTAGATCATTAGATCATTAGGACATCTTAGTGAGTCTAAAATGTTCAATCCCATTGAGCTTATGAATTGGTTTTTTTTCCTCTTTTGTATACGGGTTGAGTACCCCGTGTGCTCACTTTAATAAAATCTCATTGCTTTTTGTAGTTTTAAAATAATTTAAATTTTTTCATATGATTTTTTAAAAATAATTTTCCCCTTAATAATAAACTTTCTTAGATCGAATCTTAAAAACATAAAAGATGAAAACTAAAATAAAATATAAACATTACATCACCCATAAATTTCTGTAAGCAATCTAGAATGACTAACCTGTTAAAACATATCTTCCTCATTCTTCGAAGTAATCAGTTTTTATGAATATAGTCGCTCAATTCAAAAGATAAAAAATAAACACAATTACTATGCAGAATCAAAAAACTTACAGAGATAATACAAACTTAAAATCAAGTGAAAGTATAAAAAGTGAAATTTTAACAATAACAAAAAAAAAACTTGAAATCAATGGGAACTAACCTTTGAAAGTTTATATGCTTCAATCCAAGAGAGTCCAAACAACAAAGAGAAAAACAAGTTAGAAGAAAGCAACAACAAAGCTCATATATAAATCATTAATAACTTTTATGTTTGTGTTTCTTAACATGTTCAAACGGTTCAATATAGTGTCTTACTCAATATAATGTACATATTTCAAAACTAAATGATAGAATAGATAGTAGTGGTGGAAAAAAAAACCGAATTCGATCCAAACTGGATTAACCAATGAATAAAAAAATTAGATGATAAAAATGTAACCGATTTAACCGCGGTTCACCATTTTCGGTTCCTACTGGTTTAGTACAGTCGAAATCGAATATAAAATATAAATCCATAGTAAACGGTAACCGACTGAAACACACCCACCAGCTTATGAATTAAATTGTTTTTATTATTATTTTTCATTGCTACTCTTAGATTTCACTTAAAAAAGTATTGTGTCTAGATTTTTCCTGTCTCAGTCATAAAGTATTGTGTCTAGATTTTTATTAGAAGATTATTATTTAAAGAAACCTCTTATCCTTTCTTCCCAACATTTTTTTATATTTGGTTGTAAGCATTTTGTTTAATAAAATTTTCTGTTTATCAAAGAAAAACAAATTTTCAACTACAGAAAACTTGCACAAAATTATAAAATTATGATTTCAATATTGAAATTTTTATGCATTTAACTTTAATTTTGTAATAAAACGAAAGATATCAAATCAGAATCTAAATACTTTTTTAATATTATAAAATACACTATAACCATAATCCATACAAAACAAAATAAACATTTTTTTTTTAAAAAAATTGTGACTTGAAATATGAAATGTCACACTTATTTTTAAATAATATTACACATCAATTTTTATTTATTTTATATTCTAGTATTACTAATAAAACAAAAATATAAAAAGAAGATTGGACTCATAACCATCAAGAAGATGAAAGATATAAAATCAGAAACTATATAAATATTTTAAACAGATCACCTGGAATAAGCAATAATCAATGGCAAGCTGCATATCTTTAAAAGCCTAAAGAACAAGTCTTCTTGCTAGTGCTTCTTCCATATTGCTGATATAAACCGAATCATAAATATTATGAACAATAATGTGTAACAAGTTGAAGAATTAGAGGAAAGAAATGAGTGTTTCTCACTTTAGTGTGAAGTGTAATGTTAGAATAACAGACACATACACACACACACACACATATATATATATATATATATATATATATATATATATATATATATATATATATAAATATATATATATATATATATATATATATATATATATATATATATATATATATATATATATATGATACTATCACATATGATTTTTGTTTCAAAATTAAATTTTAAGTGGATGGTAGCTAACGTCTTCTGGCTTTATACATTTATTATAGGGTTATCTACTTTTACTTTTTTAATACAAAGTTATCAAAAAAACAAATCTTGAATGATGCAGCACGATAGAAAAATCAGAGACCACTTTTGCATTTATGAAGGAAATTAGGTCATTATTATGGCATTGAGGGAAGCAATGTAGCACCATTTCAGGTAAAAACAGAGCATGTGAGGTTGGAGAAATAATGCCATGTTTCGCATTTTGATTGGCTCGTTGAAGTTGCACCTAATACTCTGTTTTTTTTGAAACAGCAAAAGATAATTCCAATACCAAAGGCATGAGACATGCCAATTTCCATACAGCATAAAAGTATGATATCAAGCATAGTGTGCAGCCACAGACCAACTGCACAGTGAAGATATCAGAACCATAATCACCATGAAACAATATTAAATTACAGCAATACACCTACATATTGAAAGATCATAACTAAAAAAACACCAACACTAAAATAGACTTGCTCCAAAAGCTAGGCTTCTCAGGATTTGATGAGGGTTCAGAGACTCTGGTTCCTAACTCGAATCCCACTGCCGACACCAAAACACCGAGACTCACAACCAACATAGATGAGCTGGAATTGCTAAACGCCCAGCCATGCTTACCACTCCCTCCAAACAGATATAGTGCTGCCACAAACTCAGCAACGAGCGCATTCAACAACCTGCCCTAAGATATGAAACTTCAGTGACAAAAGCCACCATCTAACACCGCCACGTGGTTTCAAACTTCCGGTAGTCTAACAAGAAGAGGAATGCGAAGCAGCTCCGACTTATGTCCCTGTGAAATGAGACAACCTTACAGCCCCAAAGACATTAAGGTCAAATAGGTTGTCCTACCGCTATCATGTTTATGTTATGACTCTGAACATCCTAGACAGACCCTGGGATTTACATACCACTGGGCTAAGTTCACTTTCATGTTCATATATTTTGTGGACAACCATCTGCGTGATTGTTCTTTAACATCCTCGAGTAACTTTCCAGAATCTATCTCCTTATTGCGGAACATTTTGTCATTCCTAACTTTCCATATGTTCCATACGCACGCGAACCAAACCACACTGACTTTGGACACTATTTCCTTTCCGCCTCCAAGCAGCCCTTCGAACTGGTTGAAATGCATTGTTCCTTCTCTATGAAATGCTGAACATATCCTGAACCATTTGCACACTTCCTGCCACAGACCTGAAGCAAAGCTACACTCGAAAAACAGATGAGATAATGATTCTTCACACCCACAACCCCCGACACAATTGAGCGACTCTCTCCCAATGACTCCCCTTTTAAGCAGATTGTCCTTCGTCGCTAATCTATTTTGAAACAACCTCCATGCTAGGCTAGCGACTTTCAAAGGTATGTATTTATTCCAAGCCTTAGACCATAAGGGGTTGGCTTGGTTAGGGACATTTTCGAGCATATCCCGATACGTTTCTTTAACAGAGAAGAAACTAGAATTTTCCCATTCACCAATATCGGTACCACCCACATCAGTCCACCACTGTGACACTCTATTCCTCGTAACTTCACTAAGGTCATCTAGCCTACCATATTTGTTTATCAATACATTGTACCACATACCGTTCCTTTCCGATTTAATTCTCCATTTCCATTTACCTAAAAGAGCTTGATTGAAAACTTTCAGGTTTCTAACACCCAATCCCCCTTCATCTAAAGGCCTACATACCTTCTCCCATTGAATCCAATTGATTTTCCTCTCATTCTCGCTCCCGCCCCACAAAAACTGTTTAAAAATAGATTCAAGTTTAGAGATAATACCTGTCGGAGCCTTGAAGAATGAGAGATAGTATACCGGAAGCGCAGTAAGGACTGATTTTAATATCACTACTCTGCCACCAAATGAAAGAAAGCGATTCCTCCATCCATACAGTCTTGCTTTAACCACTTCTATCACCGGGTACCATGTTTCTAATCTCTTTGAATTGGCCCCAATTGGGATACCGAGATATTTGAATGGGGTAGAGCCCACTTGACATTTCATGATCTGAGCTGCTTCTTCAAGCCACCTTTGATGGATGTTAATTCCCACTATTTTGCTCTTGTTGAAGTTCACCTTTAGCCCAGCCATTACTTCGAACAGTAAGAGATTTGCCTTCATTATACGAATATTTGACCAACTCTTTTCCCCTACTATTAGAGTGTCGTCCGCGTATTGTAAGTGAGTAAATCGTTCTTCTCCTTTCTCGAATTTGAATCCTCTGAACTTGCCGCTATCCACCGCCTTTTTCATTAGCATGTTGAATCCTTCAGCAACAATAAGGAAAAGAAATGGAGAAATAGGGTCTCCTTGTCTTAACCCTCGCTCCATTCTCACTTCCTTAGTCGGGCTGCCGTTGACGAGCACTGACACAGACGAGGTTTTAAGGCACTCAGCAATCCACCTCCTCCACTTATCATGGAACCCCATCTTTCCCATCACGTGATCAAGAAATGTCCAATCCACCGAGTCATAGGCTTTTTCGAAGTCGACTTTAAACATTAGCAATTCTTTTTTCCTTCTTTTAGCCTCATCCACCAATTCATTAGCAATCAAAATCCCATCCAAGATCTGTCGGCCTGATATGAATGCTGTCTGATGCTCTGATATAACCATTCCAATCACTTTTTTTATTCTGTTAGTAAGGACCTTAGAAATCACCTTGTATATACACCCAATTAGCGAAATTGGCCTGAACTCTGAGATTTGCAATGGGTTTCTCTTCTTTGGAATCAGCACGATAAAGGAACTGTTAGCACCCTTCACCACCTTACCGTTTTCGTGAAATTCAGCAAAGACCCTCATAAAGTCCTGCTTGATTTCGTCCCAAAATTCCTTCACAAATCCAAAGTTCACTCCGTCTGGTCCCGGACTTTTGTCACTGTCACACTCCCATACCGCTCTTCGAACTTCTGCCTCCGAAAATTCTCTAACTAACTCTTCATTCTGCTCTGCCCCTATTCTCTTAAAGTTTAGGTTCTCCGGAACCGCCCTACTTCCACTAGCTGTGTATTGACGCCTAAAGTGCTCAAAGATCTCGTTTTTTATTTCTTCCACCTCCGATATCCTTCTTCCATCTCTGACCAAACTCAGAATTTCATTATCCCTTCTTCTTTTGTTTATGCACCTATGGAAAAACTTTGTGTTTGCATCCCCGTCCTTTAACCATCTTAACCTAGCTTTTTGCCACTGAATGTTACAATTTAGTCTTGATAGATCATATAATTTTGATGCAGTATCTCTTTTAAGTAACAGCTCTCCCTCCGATAAGGCAAAGTTTTCAGCCCGAGTCTCTAGTTGATTTAACTTTTCCTTTGCCTCCAAGATTCTTCCATCCATATTCTGGGTATGGTTCTTGTGCCATTCTTTGAGACTTACCTTTATCCTTTTGAGCTTCTCTTTCAACACATACATTCCCCTTCCTTCCACCTTGATGTCATGCCACCTTTCGACCACAAAGTTATGGTACCCTTGCATCTCCTTCCAACATTTTAACATACGGAAAGGTTTTGGTCCCCAATCTTGAGATGATTCGCAAAGCATGATCGGGCAGTGATCAGATAGTTCCTTATCCAGACACCACTGCTTACACTTCGGCCAGCTTCTCAACCATTTATCTGACATGAGGAATCTGTCCAGACGGCTCATCACCGAGCCCCCGGGTCTAGACCAAGTAAACCTTCTGCCATGTAGTGGAAGATCTATCAGCTCTGTCTCTATTATAAAATTGTCAAACGCTTCTATCTCGTCCATTCTAACCGCTTCGCTACCTCCTTTTCTTTCAGTGACGTCCCTGATTGCGTTAAAATCGCCCATTAAGCATAAATTCTCTTCCTTCTTACTTTCTATTCTTGTTGCTAGATTCTCCCAAAGAGCCCTTTTTCTTCTACTGTCGCAAGGCGCATAGACCATGGCTATGTTGACTACTGTTCTGTTCTCCCCCCATTCACCTTCCAGCCAGATAACATGATCCAGGATTAGACTTCTTCGGATTATAATTAAGTTTCTATCCCACATTACCAATATCCCTCCTGCTCTACCTTCTGATGGTTTGAATGCAAATTCGAATTCGTCGGATCCCCACATCGAATAACACATGTCTCTATCTATATGCTCCAACTTCGTTTCTTGTATACTGATAAGATTAGGTTTATGTTTCATGATTAAGTTATTCACTTCTTTTCTCTTGACTAACCCTCCTAAACCTCTTATATTGTAGCTGATCATCTTCATGGATTAGATACTTACTTAGACTCCATGCCTGCCTGGGACGCCACCCTAAGAGGTTAGGTGCTCCCTTTCCCCCTGCTTAATCCCAACTCCAACTCTTGAATTATTTCCCCTTCCTCTCCTTTATGAATTAGACCAAAATCTTTTCCTAGATCCCATACATCTTTTGCAATTTCTTTTGCTTCCCCGTGTAGTATTCTCCAGTTGACCAAATCCACATCATTATCTGTCAAATTAAAGTTGTTAGAATTAGGTACCTGACTTTGAGATGCTTTCCTTTGTTTGCATGTGCATATTTGATTCTTCTCTTTTCTTTTTTTTCCCCATGCTCTCTTCTTTTCTCTAAGTATGGCGCTCCTTCTTCTTCTTCTATCTTTGGGCGTGTGGATTTGACTAAGTTCATGTTTGGAGCCTTCAGCCTCCCTACCCTTTGTATCTGTATTACCTGCAGGACTGCCCCGCGCAACAACTGAATTTTTTCCTTGTTTACAGATTCCATTCATTTCATCTCCTAACACATGTTCCTCTTCATCTTGGGCTATCTCCTGATCCTCTTCATCTTGTTTGCAGGCACCATTCGGGCTATATAATTTCTTTGGGCTTTCCACGTGAGATTGGCCCACTTCATCTTGGACTATCTCATTATTGTACCCACCTTTTGAGCTTAGTACCCCACTGTGCACTTCACTTGTTGGCCCACCACACTCTATATTTAACTCCTCGTGACTCACATCTAACTGTTGTATTGAATTTATTGCTCCCTCCTTTATAGCATTTATTTCGGCTCCATCATTTCCGCCGCTAATCCTTCTTTCTCTCTCTTCTGATACATTGCATGTTTTGTTGGATTCAGTAGTATCAACCGGTAATATATTGTCTGGAACTGCTAACATATCGAGCCGCTCAATATCCTTGAAATTTTCTCTAGCCTCCTGCATTAAATGATGATAATTGCGTTCAATCCTCTCTCTCTCCTCTTCTCTCACCTCTTCATCTTCTGAAAACGCCATTGATGACGGAATGGAGGATGAATCTGAGTCTTCATCACTGAATTCTACTTCGGACCTTTTCGAGCTGGACCTTTCCTTTTCTACGTGAGGGCATTCACATATTTCCTCCGTGATTCTGATATTGAAGCTCTCGTTGTTAATGTTTATCTTCACCACCTTATTAATGAACTCTAGTTTTGGTGTTCTCACAAACACCCTTGCAACGTCCAATCTCTGAAGATTTTCTGTCGCCGAATCGAGTTTGATGAGCCTACCAAAAGAGTTTGTTAACAGTGAGAAGACTCTCCTCTTCCACGCGTGCATGGGAACCCCGTACATCCGACACCATATGAATCTTGCCCCACTATTATCTCTTGAATTCCATTTTCTCACCACTGAGAACAACTGATTAAACACAGCTTCATTATCCTTCATCAAAACACTAAGGTCTTCATCTTCATCCATTTTAAAGAAAACTTTTTCTCCCCCTAAAGGTATTGCCTTCAGTGATACTATTCCTTCATTAGTAAGCCTTTGATTAATGGAGCCTAACAGTTCTGCATTTCTAAGGCACCCAATATATCCATTCTTAGCCCACTCCATTTCTTCTTCGTTGATGTTTATTGATAATCCTGCCCACTGTTTCTCCTTTGGATTATACTCGCTGTGATTCGATTTTGATGAACCTGCAACTCTTTCTGTGAATGCCCTTGGCTCTAATTCCTTAATTGCTGCGACGTATGATTTTCCTTCCTTTCTCAAACTCTGCCACAACCTTGCTCTTGGTTTTGGTCTTTCCTCCATTAGGACCCACTCTCTTTTACTAGAATGGTCAGCTTTTCTATCATCTCTCCTAACACCCGTCGTTCTCAATTTTCTGCTTTGTCTGGAAAATTTTGAGACGTTAACCCACGCCTTATAAGTGCCAAACCATATGTCCTTCATCTGTTTCTCTAGCCCTTCCTCATCTTTTACTCCTTTAAACCTCACAAATGCAAAGATCTTTCCTAGCTTGTTCCTTTTTTTGGCGATGTATACATCTGACACCCTTCCCCATCTTTCAAACTTTCTCTCCAATTCTTTCTCGTTAATGTCTTCTGGCAGATTGTTTACATAGCAAGTGGTTATTCCTTCTGATGATGATCCATACAACTCAGTCCTTCTGCTTTCCGGACGTGCTAGTCTCATTCTTCTTGGTCTCACGACTGTCCATTTCTCCTGAACTCTCTGATTCTCTAGGACTCTCTCTCTAAACATATAATTTTTTGTATATTGCCATGTAAACATTTTTTCCGAGGTTGAATAAGAGAAAAAAATTTTAAATAACAAGGTTTAAAAAATAAAATTATCTAAAAAACCACATTTTGAAAAATTTACCAAAGTGTTTAGGTTTGGCAGCACACCCTAGAGTATGCGCCAAACCAAATAGCGTCAACAGTTAAAATTTAAGTGAATGCGTCATTTCAAATGACGCTTATGTTCGACCCAAATTAGGTTAGCCATTTGAAATGGCGCCTATGTACAAGTTGTTACACATAAGAGCCATTCGAAATGACTCCTATTTGTTAGAGTTTTTTCTTGGAAAAAATACCGCATTCCCTTTCATTTCGCACACAGTTTTCAAATCCGTTCATTAATTTTTTCTCTGATTTTTCTCTTTGCCGTTAACCCTAATTATTAATATTCTGGCATTTAATAAAGTAAAGTTCATTGCTTAAAAATATTTTACAAAGTTGTTACACAATAATTGTCCTAGGGCATACAATTAAACATGCGTTGAGGTTGTTCCACGACTAGGACATTTGTTTTTATTGTATCACAGCTGACGCCAAATGCTACACTTTCTTTCCATTTTTTCACGAACACTCATTTCGGTTCGAATACGAGTACGGTTGGGGCGACCCTTTTTCTTTCGTCGCATCATGTCATTATGCCAAACTACTTCCCCATCATACTCAGGCCAGTAATCCTCCTTCGCTACCACTGGAAATGCGACATTGTATACCTCAATCAAGGTGTCAGTCTAGTAAATTGGAGATAATAGTGACAATGCATCTTGATGCGCATATTCACATGCTGCTAGGACTTGTGAGTAAGGCATACAAAATGCTTGAAACTTTTCACAATCGCAACAATGGTCATCTAGTAGAACCATATATTGTTGTCTCGGTAATCCTTCATTATGGTCAACTGTTTCTCTAACACTGAAGGTGCGGTTGAATCGATCAAAAGAAGTAACATGATTGTTTGCCTTTGTTAATTGCTCTTTCAAAAATTTCATGCAACTCTCGGTGAACAGTTGTCCCGATTCTCTAACAACACTCCACCTCTGACCTCTTGCTGAGAATAACGAAGCCATCCTAAAGTAGGTTGCTTCCACCAGTGCGTAATAGGAAGATTTCGAATGCCCTTAAAGATACCATTTATGGATTTCACAAGATTTGTTGTCATGTGACTCCATCGTACGCCATTTTCATAAGCCCTAGTCCATTTCTCCCTTGCAAGGTTATCAATCCAGCTTCCCGCATCCGGAGTTGACAATACAATTGCACTTCGATAATGTTGGAATGTGGGTTGAATTAACGCATATCCTGCATTAACTAGTGTCTTTCGGAGGTGCCTATCCTTAATCTCCCGCGTGAAATTCTGGGCAATATGTCGAATACAATTTACATTTGTTGATGACAGGTGTTGCCATCCGTTAGCCGGATTGTTGTAAGCACTTTCAGTGAAAGCATACCTATCAGAGATTAAACAGAGATCAGGTTGAGGAGTAACATATTTTCGGAGATTCCTTAGAAAGAAACTTCAACCCGCAGCAGTTTCACCTTCCACAACAACAACAACAACAACAATACCAACAACAACAACAATATCAACAACAAACCCAATAGCAAGAACAAACACAATACTAATACAACACCCAACAACCCAACTACCAATAGTACAACCCATTCCAAACTCAGTCGCAACCACTTTACCAACTATAAGACCAATACCAACGACAAAAATTATTTCAAACCCAGTCCCAACCACTATTTCAACCACGCAGTCAACCACCACGCTAAAATCGTATACAACCTACCCAATACCAAGAAGGAAGCTCCTCTAGATCATTCATCCAACACAACGAGGCTAGTTCCTCAAGAATCCAACTAAGTCCCGACTTTGGTCCACGGGATGAAAGTGACCACGGCGACCCACTCATATCACAAGCCTCTCACCACCGTAGTCCATATGGCTATGCAACACCAACCAAAACATTTGTCTTTTATCAAGGAAGATCAAGTGTCGTCGGGTGCTACCAACCAGAAGTTATAGCTCCACCTCCTCCCCCACCACCATTTCAAAGCTATGAGGGAATGGGTAACCGACTTTATGACAGTCGGCTTCCGGGACGCTACGGTGGCCTTGACGATTTCCTTGACATCGAAATTATTGATGGAACACTTCTAGGCTCATCCACACAGACACAACAGGAACCACAAACGGGAAGGAGTGGGGCTCGTCGTACACGCCCTCAACGTGATATACGCGCTCCTAGATGCGGAACCGACGGGCGTTACGATGATGACAGACACTAATCATATTTTAATTTTCTCTTTATCAGTTGTTGTTTCTGTATTTTAATTTTCCAACTTATCCGTCAGTTTAAATTAATGAAATCGTTTGTTTCTGACTTTTTTCCACATTGTTCGTTAAATACAACCCTTAAAAAAAATTATATATATATATATATATATATATATATATATATATATATATATATATATATATATATATATATATATATAAACACACATAGGCATCATTTCAAATGGCTATCCTAATTAGGGTTGCACATTGGTGCCATTTCATGCGCATACACCTAAAGGTTGAACTATGGCGCAATTTGGTATGACTCCTACTCCAAGGGGGCCTACCAAAACTAAACACTTTGGTAAATTGTTCCAAAATATGGTTTTTTTGTTAATTTATTTTTAACATAGTTATTTAAATTTTATTTCCTAAATAAGATGTCGAATTCTTTGATAAGTATTATTAACAAAGAAATAAATATAATTTTTTTAAATGAAATATATAAAAATTAGTTTTAAAAAAATATACAAATTTTTTAATTTGTGATATAGCAATACAAGAGATACAATTTTATATTTCAAATTACACAAGTTTTTATTTCTTACAAATGTTTCATTAAAATCATTATACTGGTATTTTATAAAACCAACATATATTCATTTTCAATATTCAATATTATAAATAAAAAATTTTATCACAAAGTTTTCATCTCGAACCACAAATAATTAAGGTATATGTCTCTACTACACCATTATTTCTGTTTTGTTTTAAATAAAAACATCATATATCATTGATTATTACTGAAGCCGGTAGAAAATATTTAAAAGAGAGTGCACTTCGAATCCCAATTACAACATTTATATATTTTTTAATTGGCTTATACTTACATGACGCCTTTTTCTTTTCCCTTTTTTAATTTCCTTAATTATAATGGCCAGCCAAGGGATTATATCTTTTATTTCAAAAATTTTAAATATCTTTTTTATGTATTATTTATATTATTTTGTTAATAACTAATATTTTACCTTGGGTCTTTCTAAAAACTGACATATAGTTAATTTAAATGAATTTTAAAAATATGACTATATATATATATATATATATATATATATATATATATATATATATATATATCCCTTCGGGTTTGTTTAAAAACCGATGGGTTTGATCTTTTGCATAAATACTTCAGAGAATTGTACTCTAACTTTTTATTTACCTATCAACACTTCACGTTTCATCCTTTTTCTCTTTCAAAAACCTTAGGCGATTTTCATCAAAACTCTTCAAATATAAATTTGAACATCATCTCTCTTCAGTGTCAACTTTTTCAACGCCGTCTCTTTCAAAACATTGAATCTTCGTCATCACGTTTGAGGTGTGTAATAGTCATCTCTCTTTTAATATATTTTAAATACCTTAATGTGAATTGCAGTTGATATATATGTTGCTAGTTTTCCTAATTTACACATACATGGGCGATTCGACAAGTACTTCTCATACAACTGCGCTACATCCTCTGTTAGTACCCAAAAAAAGCTAGAGGTGCCACAATGTGTGCCAAGGTTAAAAAAGCCCACAAAAACGACGTTTACTCCCCTACTAATTTTGATATGAGAACCAGAGAGGTTAGTGGTAAAATGCAGATGATTTTAAGGGTTACGTGACATTACAAGATAGAAACTAAGGGAATACTTTGATAAATAATTGGCATGAAGTTTACGGTGAACTGAAAGATATCATATGCACAAATATGAAGGTATTTATCATGAATTTTTATTTGTTTTACAAGTATATTTAACAATTTATTTTTTTGGTTTAACACTAATGTCAACTTTATTATTTAAACATAGACGGTGTTTATTGTTGCGGAGGATAAAATGCTTAAAAATAAATGGCATGAATATTATGGTGAGCATTGGAGGAGCTTTAAGACACAACTCACAGAAGAATATATTAAAAAACCAAAAGATAACGAAGAGCCTGCATAAGTGAAGTATTCATATATTGATAGTAAAGTTTGGGAGAAAGCTATATGAGGCTTTTATTTTAATGTTTTTTTTAACGCCCCGAATTTTCATCCGAGACATAACTCTGGAATTTATCAAAATACTCGTTGAAACACAAATAAATCGATTGAAAGATTTAATCAATTCAACTTTAATCCAAATTCCTAAGCAAAAAAATTATCGCGTTTCTAATTCCATGGAAAATACTAAATAAATAATTTCAAAAAGTAATACGGTCGGTTTAATTACAACATAATGCTTTTAAGAAAAACCCATTCTTTCCCGCGATCACGCATTAGTCAAACATCAATCACTTTGAATTTCCACATCAGTACCTACAATGTTGTTGTAAGGATCAGTTACCCATGTCAAACTAAACTAAATAAGAATTAAAAATCAACCAAATACAAATATACATATCATGTCAAAGAGAACTAAATAAAAGGAAGGTCCACCAAAGTTGTTAATATCGCACGGTAACTATGACATAATATACATAGAGTAATTAACTCAAGATTAACAACCACAAATAATTAAATGCAAAATATGAATGTTCTTAAACTATATGATCCGGATATTTCAGCCCGCCACTAAGGCACCACAAAGAATTCATCTCATATCAATGAGAAAAATAACCCGCCACTAAGGCACCACACAGAAATGCACATGATATGTCATATATGATGAAAAATATAATTACCCGCCACTAAGGCATCCACACAGAAATATCTACCCGCCACTAAGGCAATCACACAAAACTCCATCACTAAGACAACCACAAAGTCAAACAATATTTATCTCACATAAATTTGATAACGCACGAGGTATAAAAACTCACATATATTAGATAAAACACATTGTATCAGTTTTATAACGTAATAGTTACGAGATCCACATACCTACACGCATTTAAATAAGATACTGGTTCATTACTACGTCATTTTATTTTCAATTATTTAAACCTCTCAAACATTACAACATGCATAAAATATTTAACTAATTCCTAATTCAGATCTAGTTTAGAATTGCATGAGAAAAAGCCCTTACCTCGATGTGTTTCTCTTTGAATTAAAATATTCTTAAGGACTCTATCATCTGATTACACGAACCACACTTTGATAAGGTGAAATATGCAACTATACCAAACTAGGGTTTGCTAATGGAGGATAAACTCAAAACACATAAGAACAAACAAAGAGATGAATAATTTTCTTCTTACTTTCCTTCTCAACACAAGGAAGCTTAAATACAAGTATTAACCCTAATGGGTCACTTAAAAAGGGCCAGGCCCAAAACAACCATAACATAAATAGTCCACAATAATAACTACTAAAATTAAATATTATTTAGTGTAAAAATCCTTCAGCCATATGGGCTGCTTCTTGCTACGGGTGGGCCTGTTAACATTACTCTCTGGCCCAAAGACAACCTTGTCCTCAAGGTTGGTGTTGTTGGTGGTTGACCCGGAGGATTTGGCCCAAGAATGAGGCCCATTTCGTTGCTGAACTAGGGTTTTGGGAAGTGATGATAAGTTGGAAACAGCTGGAGCGGCGCCTTGGGAAGCCAAAAGTGGATCACGTGGTTGAGTTGAAAACTGTGGGTCCTGGGAAGTAATGGTTACAGCTGGAAACGTGTTGGGACAGACCAAATCACGTGAAGGGTCAGTGGAAACCGATGGTGAGGATGTGGAGATTGGGTTTGGTGGGGTTACGGACGGCTCAGATTGATCCGTGTAAGATCCGTTGGAGATAAGATGTGGGGTAGTGGTTTTCAAAGTACAAGAGTGGGGAGGCGTGTAAGTCTTTAGCAAATCTCCCTTATCTTTGAGTTCTCTCTCCATTTGAGATTCATTTATCTCCTTTTGCTTCTGAGTTTTCTCTGTACTCTCTTCTTCAGTCAACTTGTTCCCTTCTTGCAACCCTTTTGCAATCGTATTCTCTTCCCCCTCTGAAAACATCTCTTCGTCTTCGGCGTCCTCAGTCTGAGATAGTGAAGCGGGACCATAGAACGCACGGAGTTGTGAAACATGAATAACTGGGGGGATTTTGGCGTCTGGTGGAAGATCCAGATGGTAAGCGACCTTGCCAATTCTGCGCAGTATCTTGAAAGGTCCGTAGAAGCGAGGTGAAAGTTTCTGAGAGGTGCGGCGGTGGATGGAGGTTTGACGATAAGGTTGAAGACGAAGCAAGACTAAGTCACCTTCGGCGAAGTTACAGTCTTGTCTCTTTTTATTGCTTTGGTTTTCCATTCTCTGTCTGCTTATTTTGAGATTGTGTTGAAGATTGTCTAAAATTGTTTGTCTATGTTGCAGAGACTCTTCCAGCGACGGAACGCTTGTAGATCCATGGTCATAGTTGGACAAGGACGGAGGGGTGCGTCCGTAAAGGGCTTCAAAGGGTGACATATTGATGGCGGAATGATGTGCGGTATTATGCCAGAACTCTGCAAGATGTAAGTAACGAAACCACTTTTTTGGGTTCTCGCTGGTGAAACACCTTAAATATGTTTCTAAACAACGGTTAACCACTTCGGTTTGACCGTCTGTTTCAGGGTGGTACGCAGAACTGTACCGCAAGGTGGTTCCCTGGGAGCGGAAGAGTTCTTTCCAAAACGTGCTGAGAAATAATGGATCGCGATCGGAGACGATTGAAGAAGGCATGCCGTGGAGTCGGAAGATCTCTACAGAGAAGCGCAAAGCAAGATCTTTCGCGGAGAACTTTGTCGGTAACGCAATGAAGTGACAAAACTTAGTCAGCCTGTCGCAGACAACCCAGATTACGGTGTGGCCAAACGAGTTCGGAAGGTGAGTGATGAAATCCATGCTTAACTCGTCCCAGACTAACTTAGGGATGTTTAATGGTTGAAGTAATCCCTGTTTTCTAGTTGTCATGTATTTGTTCTTCTGACATACCGCACATGTCTTAATGAATGCTTTGATATCTTTGTAGATTCCAGGCCAAAGAAAAGAAGTAGAGAGGCGCGCCAGGCACGGTTTTACACTGGAATGCCCAGCAATGGGAGTAGCATGGAACTCCTTGAGGACTGAGGAGCGTAGATCTGCAGAGTCAGGTATGAAAATGCGACCTTTATAGTAGACAAGCTCATTGTGAATGTGAAAAGGCTGATGTAGAGAGCTATTTTGATTGATCTTCTTTATGAGACTCTTCCCTTCTTGGTTGGTTTTGTAATAAGCTTTTAACTGTGTTATGAGGTTCGGTACTGGAGAGGAAATAGAGAGGAGGACTGCAGCATCTTCTGTGTTTTTGCGACTGAGAGCATCCGCCACCAAGTTAGCTTTTCCAGGTTTGTAAAATATGTCGAATTGGAAACCCTGTAGTTTAGCCGCCCATTTTTGTTGTTCGGGTGTTTGAATGGTTTGCACTAAAAGATTCTTTAGGCTTTTCTGATCAGTGTAGATGTGAAAGTGACGCCCAATTAAATATTGTCTCCATTTTTTTACAGCCTCCGTGATCGCATACATCTCCCGAACATACACACTGGAAGATTGAAGACGGGTGCACAGTTTCTTGCTGAAGAAGGCTAGGGGATGCCCTTGCTGAGAAAGGACCGCGCCGACTGCAACTGCTGAAGCGTCCGTTTCCAGGACAAACGTCTGGGAGAAGTCAGGAAGATGCAAAACTGGAGTCTCTGTCATTTTTCTTTTTAATGTTGTAAAAGCTTCCTCTGCTGTATCATTCCAATGTAATCTAGTGGACTGTAATAAATCGGTGAGTGGAGCGGCGAGTGTGGCGTAATGACGGATAAATCGTCGATAAAAGCCGGTGAGACCTAAAAAACCCCTGAGAGACGTGAGAGAACGTGGCCGTTGCCAATCCAGCATTGCTTGAATCTTGGTAGGATCCGGGGTTACACCATCACCAGAAATGATATGACCTAGATAATCCACCTTAGGGACAGCAAAAGTACATTTGGAAAGCTTGGCATAAAACTGATTAGAACAAAGTAATTTGAGAATTAATTGTAAGTGAGAAACATGATCAGATAAACAAGTACTATAGATCAGAATATCGTCAAAAAAAACTAAAACAAACCGTCTTAAGTAGGGGCGAAGTAAATCATTCATCGCTGATTGAAACGAACTAGGAGCGTTAGTCAGGCCAAATGGCATAACTAGGAACTCATAATGTCCGTCGAATGTCCTGAATGCAGTTTTGTGAGTATCCTCTGTAGTAACCCTGATTTGGTGATATCCAGATCGAAGATCGATCTTAGAAAAAATAGTTGCAGATCCCAACTCATCAAAGAGTTCCTCTATTGTAGGGATAGGGAAACGGTCGCGAACTGTTACCGCGTTTAGGGCTCTATAGTCTACACAAAAACGCCATGATCCGTCTTTCTTTCGAACAAGTAGGACTGGTGAGGAATAAGGGCTATTGCTAGGTTTGATAATTCCTTCCTTAAGCATGTCATTGATTATTGTGGTCATAGCTTCTTTTTGAGAGTGTGGGTACCTATAGGGTTTTACATTGATTGGGGGAGTGTTAGGCAGGAGAGGAATATGGTGGTCGTGTTGTCTAGGTGGGGGTAAACCACGAGGGGTTTGAAAAACTGAGGGAAAAGACTGTAGTATTTTGCGAATTTGTGTTGGTATTGTGGTAGGTAGCGTGGAAAGGGGGTTTTGGTTGCTGGAAGTGGAATTGGAGTCTTGAGGTGGTGAGAGGGGTTGGTATAAGAGCAGGTGAAGGGAAGCAATGGAGTCTGTATGGAGAAGATGGCAGAGTTGGTTGTAAGTGGAATGAGTGGGAAGTATCTTTGGGTCGCCGGTTATGGTAATGTCATGATTTTGGTAGTTGAAAGATATTTTGGGAATTGAGAAATCAGCCATGAGAGGACCAAGGGTTCTTAACCACTCCATGCCAAGAACGACATCCGCGCCTTCGATGGGCAGAAGGTGAAAAGGAATAGTGAACAGGGTATTTTGGAGAGTAATCGGTACTTTTGGGCATAATCCTGAACAAAGTAACTTAGAACCATTACCAACCATGACAGCAAAATTAGGAATTGGGTTAGTTGGCAACTTCAAATGTTGAGCGATCCTAGGCTGTAGGATATTATGCGTACTACCCGTGTCTATCAATACTGTTACTGCCAACCCGTTGATGAGACCATTAAATTTCAAAGTCTTAGGCGAAACTTATTTCCAATTCGACATATTTTACAAACCTGGAAAAGCTAACTTGGTGGCGGATTTCGTTAGGAGAAGGTTGGGGTGGTTTTGGAGGTGCCATGGTTCAAGACGAAAGCACCAAAATGATAAGGTGAAATATGCAACTATACCAAACTAGGGTTTGCTAATGGAGGATAAACTCAAAACACATAAGAACAAACAAAGAGATGAATAATTTTCTTCTTACTTTCCTTCTCAACACAAGGAAGCTTAAATACAAGTATTAACTCTAATGGGTCACTTAAAAAGGGTCAGGCCCAAAACAACCATAACATAAATAGTCCACAATAATAACTACTAAAATTAAATATTATTTAGTGTAAAAATCCTTCAGCCATATGGGCTGCTTCTTGCTACGGGTGGGCCTGTTAACACACTTTCAAGAGTACTCCAGAGAATAAAACCGGAATGAAATAGAAGAGTTACGTTGAGGAGAAATTATTTTATGAGAGATTTTTATTTTAATCTTGTAAAGAGTTTATACCATACTAAAGTTCACAATGGAAGTTAAGAGAAAAATGAAGAATTGTGTAGTTCTACAAATTAGGAGAATATTGAATTAGTCTAAAACTTACAAGTGGTGAGAGAGAGAATTTGACTAATTCAAATTTTCTAGTTTTACTTTTATTATTAATTATAATTATTATTGTTAATGTTATTATAATTATTATGGAAATTTAATATCTAAAAACTACTACCAATAACCAATTTTTTCCAAACCCCACGTATCATCCTCTCTACTTTTTCTTTAATTAATTCATTTCTTTTATCTTTTTCTTCCAAAACTCCACTTCACCACTCTTATTAATATTTAAAATATTATTTATTTAAAATGTTCACATTAAAATTCTTCAATTATGAAAATAATAGAATAATAAATATAATAATATTAATTATTAAATATTATCAATATGTTTATAAAAATAACAAAATAAAGAAGGTATAAAAAATAATAATTTTTATATTACCAAGTTATCAAAATAACTATATTAGAAGGATTGAAACAAATAACTAAATAGATTGATAATAATTAATTAAAATCAAACTATACCCATAAAACAAATTATTCACTGAAAAAAAAAATTAGTAAATTGGTAGATGTATCGCGTATAAAATATCGGGATGTTACATTCTTACCCCCTTAAAATAGTTTCGTCCTCGAAACTAAAAAATCTAAAGTATTAGAATATAACTTCTTCAATAAATAAATTCATACGACTATTAAATCATTTATATGATGCGAAGTTAAAATAGTTATAACAAAATATAATTCTAAGACTCACATTATTACTACCTAAAATAATAGTTGTATCTTCAAAACTAAGCGATTAAAGATAAAAACTACATTAGAACTATTAAACTCCTCTTATATAAATTCACCATTGAAAACTATAATCAGTTTTTTTTTTAAAGTATAAATTTATGTAAATTGACCATTTAAGTTTATAACAACTAAAAAGATGTCACACTTTTCTTGGTCACTCTAATCTCAAATGAATATGATAGTTAAATATATACCTCAAGTAAGTTAAAATATTTTTTCATTAAAATCAAAGTTACAAATTCTAAAATATTAAACCAAGTAGACAATAACAAACATTTTTATATTTACAACTATAAAACATAAATACAATAACAAACACATAGATTACAAAATTACAAATCAAAGCATACTATAACTACAAATAAATAACTATTGATCATTCTAGTAATAAGGAGAAAAATAATAGCAAGTCTAAAAACAATGACATAAAAACATTCACATATAATTCAAAGCAAACGTCACACACACTCGTCCCAACCCAAAATGTTTGTCCGAGGATTATTGCTCTGATACCAATTTTAACGCCCGAATTTTCATCCGAGACATAACTCTGGAATTTATCAAAATGCTCGTTGAAACACAAATAAATCGATTTAAAGATTTAATCAATTCAACTTTAATCCAAATTCCTAAGAAAAAAATTATCGTGTTTCTAATTCCATGGAAAATACTAAATAAATAATTTCAAAAAGTAATGCGGTCGGTTTAATTACAACATAATGCTTTTAAAAAAAATCCATTCTTTCCCGCGATCACGCATTAGTCAAACATCAATCACTTTGAATTTCCACATCAGTACCTACAATGTTGTTGTAAGGATCAGTTACCCATGTCAAACTAAACTAAACAAGAATTAAAAATCAACCAAATACAAATATACATATCATGTCAAAGAGAACTAAATAAAAGGAAGGTCCACCAAAGTTGTTAATATCGCACCGTAACTATGACATAATATACATAGAGTAATTAACTCAAGATTAACAACCACAAATAATTAAATGCAAAATATGAATGTTCTTAAACTATATGATCCGGATATTTCAGCCCGCCACTAAGGCACCACAAAGAATTCATCTCATATCAATGAGAAAAATAACCCGCCACTAAGGCACCACACAGAAATGCACATGATATGTCATATATGATGAAAAATATAATTACCCGCCACTAAGGCATCCACACAGAAATATCTACCCGCCACTAAGGCAATCACACAGAACTCCATCACTAAGACAACCACAAAGTCAAACAATATTTATCTCACATAAATTTGATAACGCACGAGGTATAAAAACTCACATATATTAGATAAAACACATTGTATCAGTTTTATAACGTAATAGTTACGAGATCCACATACCTACACGCATTTAAATAAGATACTGGTTCATTACTACGTCATTTTATTTTCAATTATTTAAACCTCTCAAACATTACAACATGCATAAAATATTTAACTAATTCCTAATTCAGATCTAGTTTAGAATTGCATGAGAAAAAGCCCTTACCTCGATGTGTTTCTCTTTGAATTAAAATATTCTTAAGGACTCTATCATCTGATTACACAAACCACACTTTCAAGAGTACTCCAGAGAATAAAACCGGAATGAAATAGAAGAGTTACGTTGAGGAGAAATTATTTTATGAGAGATTTTTATTTTAATCTTGTAAAGAGTTTATACCATACTAAAGTTCACAATGGAAGTTAAGAGAAAAATGAAGAATTGTGTAGTTCTACAAATTAGGAGAATATTGAATTAGTCTAAAACTTACAAGTGATGAGAGAGAGAATTTGACTAATTCAAATTTTCTAATTTTACTTTTATTATTAATTATAATTATTATTGTTAATGTTATTATAATTATTATGGAAAATTAATATCTAAAAACTACTACCAATAACCATTTTTTTCCAAACCCCACGTATCATCCTCTCTATTTTTTCTTTAATTAATTCATTTCTTTTATCTTTTTCTTCCAAAACTCCACCTCACCACTCTTATTAATATTTAAAATATTATTTATTTAAAATGTTCACATTAAAATTCTTCAATTATGAAAATAATATAATAATATTAATTATTAAATATAATCAATATGTTTATAAAAATAACAAAATAAAGAAGGTATAAAAAATAATAATTTTTATATTACCAAGTTATCAAAATAACTATATTAGAAGGATTGAAACAAATAACTAAATAGATTGACAATAATTAATTAAAATAAAACTATACCCATAAAACAAATTATTCACTAAAAAATAAAATTTAGTAAATTGGTAGATGTATCGCGTATAAAATATTGGGATGTTTCACGCAGGATCGATGTGAAAGCCGTGGATGCGGGAGAAGTAGGAGATGATCCAGCTCTGAAACAGAAACACGATAATGTAATAAAAATAAATACGAAACATAAATAAATAAATAAATACGATAATGTGTTAAAATAAAACGTACCGTAAGCAGTGTGCAGGATCCGACCAACTGCCTCGTCCTCCAGTTGGAGACCTCATTCAGCTTCTGGTATAGGTATGCCAGAGTAGCTGCCCCCCAGTTCCACTGGTGAACGGTACCCAGGTCCATGAAGTAGCGAAGGTAGGTCACATCGACGTACCTGGCACTCTTGTCCACAAAGCATGCAGCGCCTACCACATGCATGTACCAGCACCGGAGAGCGCAGCCGCGGTGATACTCTGTGAACAGCTCGTTATCCGCACCCTCAGCCTCGGCAGCCGCGTCCAGATGATGCTCAAAATAAGTGCTCAGTGTGGTGAACCGGACATGAGGCCCAGAAGTCGTGGCGCACTCATAGTGAGCAACCTCGTGCTCCATGCCCAAGTAGAGCGTCACCCACTCAATGGCCTCAACCCTCTGGATCTTGGAGTGGGTCAACAGCGGCCCCCTAATCGGCAGGTGGAGAAGACACTGCACGTCGTGCAAGGTGATCGTCATCTCCCCAACCGGCAAGTGGAAAGAGGACGTCTCCTTGTGCCAGCGCTCCACAAATGCCCCCTACATGCCGGTGCTGATCGTGGTGTACCCCGTCATGCAGAGCCCGCTGAGCCCTGAACCTCGCACATGGTCGTTAAACCACTCAGCTGCTGGTTTAAACAGACCGAAAATCTTGCGGGCGTGGTTGACCATTTTCAGCGGCTCTCTCTCCTGTTACAAAAAAAAACAAATAAGCGACATATATTAAATAAGCGGACATATATTAAATAAGCGACAAATAAACGGTTAGATTATAAAAAATGGTGACAAATAAACGGTTAAATTAAAAAAATACCTCTCCCTCCCAGATCCGCCGAGCGACGTGATCGTGGTAGTGAATCAGCACGGAAGTGTCAAAGAGCCCTCCCGGATAGCCATCCTCCTGCTCATCCTCCTCCCCGGCTGGAGGGTCAACATCTGGTATCTCCTCCGCCTCGTGGTATGGCACTGGCACCTCCTCCTCCTCCTTCTCCTCCTCCTCCTCTCGCTGGCGGGAAGAAAATACCCGAGCCAGCCGACTCCTAGATCCAGATGAAGAGGTACCCTCTCCCACGTCCTCGGGTACTCGCACACGGCGTCCCCGGCCCCGCCCCCGTCCCTGTGTCGACGCCAGCTGCGCCGCCGCCCGCTCGCGTCTAGCCGACGCAGTCTGGGTCTCCCTACCTTGTCTGATGCGTGCTGGTTGGTTGCCTGACATGTTCCTGTAAACAATCAAAATCGATTAATATGCGAGACAAAATAAAAAACAAAAAAATGCACTTCTGATACAGTTCGGAAGTTCATTTCTGAAAACTGGGATGAAGGTGTTTTCGGAAATGAACTTCCGAAACTCCCCTGCGCAGAGCTTCTCTGCAACCTACAATGGCAGATGTAACGCCCCGAATTTAATTAATTAGTTAATTAAATTATTTAAGAATTTAATCATTGGATTTAATCAAAGTTCGAGGATTAATCGGAATTGTCGGTATTATTTTGGGAAGCGTATTTGGATTATTAAGTTAAAGTTGGATTTTATTCGGTTAGTCGGAGAATTAATAAAGTTAATTTCGTTGAAGAAATAATATTATTATTAATATTGGACTATTTGTATTTAATTCAAATTTTATCGACGAAGTCGGAATTATTTTATTAAGTTGGCATGGTAATTAATCGGATTAATTTGGTGAAATAAAGTTGAAGTGTTATTTTATTAATGAGCTTAAAAATAACTTTAGATTTAATTTGAGTTGTTGTGAAGTAAGGAGGAGGTATGTAACTTAGGCCCAATTATGTTGGATTTAGAATTGGAAGAAGGAAGAACTATCATAACACAAAGAGGAATAGGGTTTGGAGGAGAGGTGAAGAAGAGAGCTATGGCGGAAGAGAAAAGCTAGAGGAAGTCCAATTTTCGCAGCAAGTTTCTGCAGTGAGACACCTTAGTAAAACAGACATTTCTCCCAATCCAACCGTTGGATCGTCGCGGTTCTTGGACACAACGTTCCAGACTCGTAGAGGTAACTTCTAACCGGAGCGATTTTCGTTTTGATGATTTTAAGTCCGTTTGACAAAGCGATTTCCGAACAGGTTTTTGTTGCGTCTCTGCACGTTGTTAGAAAAGATTTTCGGAGAAAAGATGGAAGCGGCGGCATAAGCTATGTCAACCGGGAGAGTAGAGAAATCTCATATCCAAGGTAAGGTGGGGTTCTAGCTCTATAAACAGGATTATGATGAATGATATGTGGGGGTTATGGTTGTATGATTGCCTTTGTTTCGTGTGTTGTGATTGTATTGTTGAATGTTGAAATTGATTGACGTCGGTGAATAAGGTTATAAAAGTTCAATCAATGGTGGTGGAAAATTAACCTAGGATTTATAATTATTATTATTGAGGAATTAGTTGCAGAAAATTGCTAGATGTTGTCAGTAGAGTATTTTTTTTGGCACTTTAGAGTTGTAGAGATTATTATAGAATTATTTAGAGTTCTTGGAAACTCTGTCGAGTTATAATTATTAATTATTATAAATTTTCGCGAGTTAAGAGTATAGAATAAGTTAATAAAAATATTTTGTTAGAGTGTTGAATGAGTATGAAATTATTATGACGTTGTTGTATATTAGTTGTTTCGTGCATTATGTTGAATACGATAGGCTGCTATTTTCTTTGGGATTTATCAGTGATGTGTATGTTGCTATATTTTGTTGTTTTATGCGAAGTTGCAGGATGTTTCAGTGACGATATTTACTACTAATTATTGGTAAATGAATTGGTGATGTAGGCTTATGCCTGGTGACGAGGATTGGTTGTTTATGTTGTATGTTGTGTGATGTGCATTATCAAGTTGCATACATTGCATATTTTGGCGACGGTCTGGATTGGCAAATTAGCGACGAAGGCTTATGCCTTTATGCCTCTGTTTAACTGGCAATTGGCGATGGGGGCTGAAGCCCTGGGTACCACATGCATATGCACAGTTGTGTCTCATTTGAAGTGACATGAGTTGATTTTTGCGATGTGAAGTGATTTATAGTTTTATGACTGTGAAGTGATAATTTTGTATGATTTAATCCTAATATATTATTTATTATACGCTTGTTTATATTGTTGGATATCTCACCCCTTCTGAATGATGTTTCACTGCCATGGGAAATGGACAGGTACTCAAGATAGCGGTGGGAGTTTGAAGTGATTTTATGAAGTCTTTAGTTGCTGTTAGTTCGAGTTGGGTCTTGCTCTGATACGTAGCACTCGGGGGATGAACGATTGTCTTTTAATTGTTGTTATAACTATAAGTTATTAACTTTTAAGTGGAATTTATGAAGTAATATGATGTTGGTGAAGTTGTTTTAGTTTAATAAAAATATTATGCGAAGTAAAGTTGAATAATTGATACTATTATTATTAATAAAAGTTGTTTTTATTTTTTAAAAGAGTAAACAGGTTTTATCGGTTCATCCGAGTTATGTGCTATGTATCTATGATATATGTGATTAAGTTGTTTGTTGTTTTACGTTGAATGTGACATCCCAATTGTATGTTGAATTTCCGCACTCTGATTTTATTAAATATTTGTTGGGTAGATTTGGGGTGTTACAGCAGACCCCAAAACCAAACTACAAAACTACTTTTGCAATTTCTAAACACCCTAAATATCAGTAACAACCTACCCCAATGTGGTTTTTGCAATTTCTAAACACCCTAATAGAGATTTTATTAATAGATCTAAAACTTGAAAAAATTCAAAAACTTACCAATTGAAGAGATTAGGATGACTTAGGTTGAGTTTGGGAAGCTTTTGGAATGCACACTTGCTTTTGCAGAAATTTTTGGAGAGGAAGTTTGAAGAAGATTTAGGGTAAAATGAATGGGGGAGGGGGGCTATTTTGCTTAATCTGCAAAACGCGCAATTTTTCGGAAATGAACTTCCGAATTGGTGTTTTCGGAAGTGCATTTCCGAAATAAGACAATTTTTCAAAAAAAAAACGCTTTCGGAGATGCATATCCGAAAACACCTTTTTCTTGCATTTCGGAAATGCATTTCCGAAGTCAGGGATAGTTTGAGTTTTTCACCAAAGATAGACTAGAAAGTTGGGAGGTCTATAAAGAAATTTTCCATAATTATTACACGAGTAATATGACGTTTTATCATGCATTTGAAATTTTGTTACTTAAATTATATAAAGTGAGAAGTTATTGTTAGCAATGAAAAGAATAAAGTTTGAGTGATTTGTCTCCCAAAAAAGTTTGAAACGCATTAAAATTGTTTATATGTTGTCAAGATTTGATTGGATGAAAAGGTTATTGGGTTTTTGCACGTTGATTTATTGATCAGGTAATATCAATTAGCCAAATATGTTAACAATGTCTTCTACATTCAGTAAGAGGAAAAAGGGACTAAAAAATAGGATTAGAATGGTAGAGATGTTGTCTATTTTTTAATTTTAACCGATCTAATTCTAAACAAAGTGAATAAAAAAATTTCAATTAAAGAAAAGAATTGAATAAATAAATAAAATCATAAAATTCGTTAAGTTAACAAGAAGAAAAATCTAAAAAGAAGAAAGTACAAGATTTGTAGCAAAATCTTTCTTGTCAGTTTACTAGAAAATATAATAAAATAATTAAAATAAAAACAAATAAAAAGTAAAAATAAAAAGAAATTGTACCAATTTTATAATTTTTAATATTTACAAAAGTTACAATTAACTATTTTATTAATTTTTAATATTTTTAATTTTCCAAGTTTTATTATTTCTATAAAAAACTATAAACAAATATGATATTTTTAATATATTTAACCAATAATATATCTAATCCATATATAGACTACATAAATGCTATTTTTTAAATTTGTTTGAATTATAGACTTAGCTTTTCTTTTTAGCCTTCCACTTGTTAGCTGAAGATTTCGTTTCATAGTGTTGTCCTTCGAGGAAGTAGAAAATCGAAGGAAAGATGGTTACTGAAGGCCATCCCTTAAAAAGTAAAAGAATGGCTACTGATGGTCATGCTTCGAAAAAATAAAGAATTCTAAGTTCGATGAAGATAGTGAACACTGAAAGACTAATGAAAGCATATGTCTTCGGGACTTAGACAAAATTCATAGAATATGTATTTAAGTATTACTACTTAGCGTGTTTTCGTAGTGTTTTTTAATACACTGCCACGCGTCGAAGACGGACTCAGGCGGGAAGATTTGAAATTCGAAGACGGTTTCGTAACTGTCCAATAACAGATGGCTTCGCTGGAAGTTCTGATGAGAAACGTGGCAGCAGATTAGTGTAGGACCGTTAAGGTCGAAACTAGTATAAATAGGGGTCTTAATGTTAGGATTCTGTGTGTTCATTTTGTACAAATCACTCACATATTTACTCAAGTATCAAGCGTTAAGAGAAAGAGTTCGCTGAGAAAATGTACGTATGACACCACCATTTTAATACATGTGTATTGCATTTCGTTTTCGAATATATTTCAGAATTACTGCATTCCAGTTATTTCTTGTCATTTACATTCTTGTATCTTTATTTTAGATATTACTTGCTTTCGAATTTACTTTCATGGTCATTTACTTTCAAAATCTTTAACGTTTCTGCAGTTTAAGATTCTTTATGTTTTAACAATCTTTAAGTTTCATATGTTATGTTACTTATCTTTTCGTCGAAGTTACAATTACATATAACAAAGTAATTATCAAGGCTATTTGTTCTTTAATCAAACAACTTTTATCGAAGAAGACGAATCACGAATATAATTTGAATGAACATTGATAACAATCCTCTTGACTATGTGTCATAGGATCAATCTAGTCGATCCTGCGAGTAACCAAATCATATTTATTATAGTTTGGAAGACTAGCGGTTGTTTACCGGAAATCACCGTAAACAAATTGGCACGCCCAGTGGGACAGTGTCACGCGGATTGTTTTAATCAATTGCTTTGTTTTTGTCTAGACAATATCAAGACCTTGTATGAACCTTAGGAACGGTAAATTAAAGAACAGTGCACAACCGATTCCCAAACGAAGGTACAACAGGAAAATGGGTTTTACGGCCAGTGCATGGGGTGATCAGGATCCCCCACAAGGTTCAGGATCAGGAGCGGCAAATTCGACTTCCAGTCAGGGAACACAGAATACGACGGGTCCAAATGGATCGAGACCTGCAGATAATTCCCAGGCTGTGCCTGAGAACACTACAGGGCTCTCAGGGACTGTTCCAGTTTCAGTGTCGACAACCGCACCCTCGTCCACAAGTGCAGAAGATGTACTGTATCCCTTGACAAATGCTGCAAACAATTCGTTTGGTCAAGGCACAAATTCTACTTTCGAATGGAGACCAAATAGTCCATATGGAATGTCGTACCCATTCCCATTTGGAACAGACGTCCGAGGGGCAAGACCTATAAATGCCTCAACTAATAATACGACATTTTCACCGAATGTTAGTTCAGTGGGTCGAAGTGGACGCAACACTAATTTTTCTACCCAAATACCCAACTTCACCACAAATAACCAAGCAGCATTTCGACAAGAAATGGATGCAAGCAACCATGATATGGTAGGGGTTTTGGCCAGAGAATTAACTTCAGTCTTGAGCCCACTAATGGCAAATGTTACTACTACAAATAGAGAAAACGTGGAAATCTTCCGGAAGATATCATCTCAAATGAATCGAATGGCAGAATTCATGGGGGTACCACCACCTAAAAGGAAAGATAAACAGCCCTTGAATCAAGAAGAGAGGCCTATTTTGGAGCGTGTACAAGATATAGTCCCGCCACCTAGGACAGCGACTAAGGATATAGGCCCCTCACGAAGAACGGAATCGTTCGAGAGAACTCCAGTAATTAACTTAGAGGATTCAAGTCAAAGGACCGTCCCCTTTCGACAGGAAATGGAGGAAGAGCGACCCAGATTGAGGATTTTGGGTAGGGACGAACATCCAGATGAGATTGTCCAAAGAGTTAGAAGAGAAAATCTGGCCACAGAAAATAATTTAACTGCCATGATAGAAAGGGTTATGGCTAATAATGGCCTTAGTACTGGACTTAGACGTCCAAATTATACATCCCCTATATCAGATTATATCATGCAGACAGAATTGCCTAGGGGAACTAAAGTTCCCAAATTCACAAAATTTTCAGGCGAAACTAATGAGTCAACAGTGGAACATATTGCTAGATATTTGACAGAAGCAGGAGACTTAGCGGGAAATGAGGATTTAAGGATCAAGTATTTCCCTAGTTCGCTGACAAAAAATGCCTTTATTTGGTTCACTACTTTGCCACCAAATTCGATAGATGCGTGGGCATACTTAGAAAGGCTGTTCCATGAGCAATTCTACATGGGTCAAACTAAGATAAGTCTGAAAGAATTGGCCAGTGTTAAGAGAAAGTTCACAGAAACAATTGATGACTACTTGAATAGATTCCGCCTGTTGAAATCAAGATGTTTTACAACAGTTCCGGAGCACGAACTCGTCGAAATGGCTGCGGGTGGTCTGGATTATTCAATAAGAAAGAAACTGGATACCCAATACCTCAGGGACATGGCCCAATTAGCAGACAGGGTTCGACAGGTCGAACGCCTGAAGGCAGAAAAAGCTAGGGCAAATAAAAGTTATAAGAAAGAAAGAGTGGCATACGTCGAAGCCAAGGATGCTGAGGATGAGTCTTTCGATGACTCATATAGCCCTGAAGAAGTCGAAATAGACTTGGCTGAATTAAAAGAAGCGCCACCTTATGCTTGCAAATTGTTAAATCCTGCAAATGGAAAAAACCCAGTAGAAAATGATAAGAATGATAGGTTCCCTAAGAAAACTTATACATTTGACATTACCAAGTGTGATGAAATATTTGATTTACTGGTAAAAGATGGCCAAATGATACTACCTCCAAATTCCAAAATTCCTCCGTTGGAACAACGGAAGAAAAGAGGTTTTTGTAAATATCATGGTTTTTTAGGCCATAAAACTTCTCAATGTTATCTTTTCAGGGATCTAATTCAAAATGCTCTCAATGATGGAAGGTTGAAGTTTGCTGACAAGACCAAGAGTCAAATGATGGTAGATACCAATCCTCTAAACATTGCTGACGCTAGCCTCTGTGAGGTAGAAGATATCAACATGGTAGAGGCGTCTGAAGTCGAAGTTGCAGAAACTAAAACAATGTTCAATGGAAAGCAGACTACTGAAAGCCTAAATGGTGACATAATCTTCAATACTGATGTTGGAGAATCTTCCAAGGCAGAGATAACTGAAGCCTCGAAGGAAGAAAGCAGCGAGGCCACTGAAGACCTCAGGATGAAACTCCAGAAAATACAAATCTCTGAAGTTCCTCCAGTAGCAGTTAACATGGTCAGCGCCAGACGCCCAGTGTCTGAGTTTGGCGAATTAGAGACATGGCTGACGAGGCAAAATGGGGACATAGAAGTTCCGCCAAAAACCGAAAGCCTCAAAGAATATCTCTGGAATTGCCACGAGAGAAATGGTGGTAAGCAATGGATGTGTCCAAGATGTTCGATCATGCTGAATCGAAGAGTCGAAGCCAACTTCGATAGAGCTCGACGTGAAAGGTGGGAACATCCAGGAAGAGAGCCAAATCCCCTACTACAACTGTACCCTAAGATGGAGGAAAGCTTGGTAGGATTTTTGGTCAGATGCCACAAAGGAAACACTGAAGTTGCTCTGTGCCCCAGATGTGGGGCAGTCTATGATGAAAGGCTCGTACGATCATTCGAACGTGTGTACTGCCATATGAGTAGAGAAATTCAGGGGTTGCGTCCTAACCTTTATGGTTTCGACATTTGGACTCCAACAAAGAGGCCTGATAGCCCATATCCTAGGGCTCGAAGGGTGACTTTCAAAGTCCCTGCAAATGCACCCAGGGATAGGTGGGTGCAAGCTGATGCAAGAACCAACAAATGGCGAAGTTGGGACCAAGGTGGAAGAACCGCAATGGCATATAGGAAACAATTTCAAAGACCAAATCGAGAGGTGAATCGATTGGAGAATTATAAAGGAAAAAATCCTATGTCTCGGTCCCAGTGGAGAAGGCATCAGAGGATAAAAAAGTCTCAGAAGGAATACAGGCCAAGAGAAGCTGGAGAATCTAGTAGCAACCAAGTCTCATACCAGGGGGCAAAATCAAACAAACCTCCGGTGGAACGCAGACTATTCGAAGCTGAGAAACTCTTGGATGAAGAAGAGAAGATGCGCTCAAACTCTTGGAAAGAAGAGGACAGAATGACAAATGATTTTGATTCTGATGGAGTATCATCCATAAATCTAAATTGTAATGTGGTATCCGTACTCCCTCACGAGTTTAATCAGGAAACTGAAATAGAAGACTGTGAAGAGGCTGATATCGAAGAAATGACGAAACACAGACCTGTGTGTTACTATGTGCTGAATAATGGTGCAGTAGAAGAACAGAATGCTTTCTTCAAAAGACCAGATAAGGGTATGCGAAACCATTTGAAGCCACTCTACATCAGGGCTAAGATTGAGAATGTTGGCATTAATAAAGTCTTAGTTGATGGAGGAGCAGCAGTGAACTTAATGCCTCAATACATGCTGAAAAGAATTGGTATGTTCGATACAGATATAAGGCCACATAATATGGTTTTATCTAACTATGAAGGCAAAATAGGACAAACACTGGGAGTTGTTCAAGTCAACTTGACAGTAGGCTCAGTTACCAGGCCAACCATGTTTATGGTTATACCAGCAAAAGCAAACTACAACCTTTTGCTTGGTAGGGAATGGATTCATGGGGTAGCAGCTGTACCCTCAACAATGCATCAGAGGGTGACAATTTGGAGAGAAGATGGTATAGTGGAGAATATCGAAGGTGATCAGAGTTACTACATGACTGAAGTCAACCAGGTGAATAAAACCAACTTCGATAGGAACCTGGCAAACATAGGCCCTTGTCATGCTGCTGAAGAGATGTATACCCCAAACAAAAATGCATTGTACTATTTGACTTTACACCCAAATGGATTCCAATGGGATAGAGAGATCATGGACGGTCCACCAGATACAGCACCATTGGAGAATTATCCAACAGTACGGCCAACAGGCTGGGACGATGACGTTGATCATGTCTGAGTCTGTGTTCTTCGAAAAGATTTCGGCCTATGTGGCCGAGAACAAAAGAAAGGCGGCTCTCGAAGCCGAACTATCAAGTACAAAGGTAGATACAGTTCTGACCAAAGAAGGAATAACAGAATTGGAGATACGTACGAGTTTCGAACTCCCTGAAGACACGGCTCCAGTTGAAGAGATCATAAGAGAAGAACCAAGTCAAAGGTTAGATGCAATATACGATGAGGAACCTTTGGGGTTCGAAAAAGACCCGATGGCGTCGAACATAAAGATGTTGGCCCAAGATCCACTTGAAGAAGTAAATCTTGGGGACAATGATCAAAAGAGAATAACATATATCAGCGCGAAACTAGAACCAGAATTGAAAGCAACGATCATCAAAATGTTGAAAGACAACAGAGATTGTTTTGCTTGGGATTATGATGAGATGCCTGGTCTCGGAAGAGATTTAGTCGAATTGAAGTTACCAATAAAAGAAGGGAAGAAGCCAATAAAGCAAACTCCCAGAAGATTCGCGCCAGAGATTCACTCGAAGATTAAAGCAGAGGTCGAAAGACTTTTGCGTTGTAAATTTATCCAAACCACAAGATATGTCGAGTGGATTGCTAATATAGTACCTGTAATTAAAAAGAATGGTTCATTAAGAGTATGCATAGACTTTCGTGACCTTAATGCAGCTACTCCTAAAGACGAGTATCCCATGCCTATAGCAGAAATGCTAGTGGACTCAGCCGCAGGTTTTGAGTATTTGAGCATGTTGGATGGATATTCGGGATACAATCAAATTTTTATAGCAGAAGATGATGTATCCAAGACAGCATTTCGTTGCCCAGGAGCAATAGGCACTTACGAATGGGTTGTGATTCCTTTTGGTTTGAAAAACGCTGGGGCAACTTATCAAAGAGCAATGAATTCTATATTTCACGATTTTATAGAAACATTCATGCAAGTGTATATAGATGACATTGTGGTAAAATCTACCTCGGGTATGAGTCATCTCGATCATCTGAGCCAATCATTCGAAAGAATGAGGAAATATGGCTTGAAGATGAACCCCCTTAAATGTGCTTTCTTTGTGCAGGCAGGTGATTTCTTGGGTTTCGTAGTCCACAAAAAAGGGATAGAAATCAACCAAAACAAGACAAAAGCCATTATGGAAACCAAGTCTCCATCCACGAAGAAAGAATTACAATCATTATTGGGTAAGATAAATTTCTTAAGAAGATTTATCTCTAACTTAAGTGGACGCACGCAAGCTTTCTCGCCCTTGCTACGGCTAAAGCAAGAAAGGTTCGAATGGCGTACAGAACATCAAGAAGCTTTCGATCAGATAAAGCAATACTTGACGTGTCCACCGATTCTGTCTCCCCCAAATGGGAAGAAGCACATGCGCCTATATATTTCAGCATCAGATAAAACAATAGGCAGCATGCTAGCCCAAGAATATGAGAATGGCATCGAAAGAGCCATTTATTACTTAAGTAGAGTACTCAATGATGCAGAGACTAGGTATACTGATATAGAAAAGCTCTGCCTTTGTTTGTATTTCTCATGTATCAAACTTAAGTATTATATAAAGCCAGTTGACGTTTACGTTTCATCTCATTGTGATGTCATAAAACATATGTTATCTAAGCCAATACTACATAGTCGAATTGGCAAATGGGCTTTGGCCCTTACTGAATATTCACTAATATTTCAGCCTCTCAAGGCAATGAAAGGTCAAATTGTGTCAGACTTCATTGTCGACCATGCGGTGGTTGAGAATCATCAGCATTATGTGGATTTGAAACCTTGGAAGTTATATTTCGATGGTTCGACACATAGAGAGGGTACTGGCGTTGGAATGTTGATAATTTCTCCTGATGGAATTCCAACAAAGCTCAAGTATAAAATCGAAGGTCCATTATGCTCCAATAATGAAGCTGAATACGAAGCATTGATTGCTGGACTTGAGGCTTTGTTAGAATTGGGGGCAACCAGAGTCGAAATTAAAGGAGACTCCGAATTGGTCATCAAACAATTGACAAAAGAGTACAAGTGTATCAAAGAGAATTTGATCATGTATTTTGTCATTGCAAATAGGCTACTCAAGAAATTTGAATATGTGGAATTAAAACACGTATCAAGGGTGAATAACCAGGAAGCAAACGACTTGGCACAATTAGCTTCAGGATATAAAGTATCAAAAGAGAAGTTGGAAGAATTGATTGAAGTAAGAGGAAGAGCAATGTTTACTAAACTTTCGCCAAGTGATCTGGAGAACTCACGATTGGGTTATGCCAACAAAGAACAATTCGAGGTACTGAATATAGATTCATTGGCAGACACAGATTGGAGGAGTCCAATTATTAACTATCTGAAAAATCCTTCGACGGATACAGACAGAAAAATCAAATATAGAGCCCTGTCATATTTTCTGATGGGAAATGAATTGTTCAAGAAAACCCCTGAAGGGGTATTGTTAAAATGCTTGGGAGAAGCAGAAGCATACTTGGCTCTGTCGAACGTACATAGTGGGGCATGTGGTGCACATCAAGCAGGACACAAAATGAAATGGCTCTTGTTTCGATATGGGATGTATTGGCTTTCGATGTTAAAAGATTGCATAGAATTTGCAAAAGGGTGCCAAGAATGCCAAGAACATGCAGGTATCCAACACGCCCCAGCAAATGAACTAAGTACGATAGTAAAACCATGGCCTTTCAGGGGATGGGCACTAGATTTGATTGGAAAAATTCACCCCAAGTCCTCTAAAGGTCAAAGGTACATTTTGGTAGGAATAGACTATTTCACAAAATGGGTCGAAGCAATACCACTGGCAAATGTGGATCAAGAGGCTGTGATTGAGTTTATTCAAAAACATATTATATATAGGTTTGGAATCCCAGAAAGTATAACAACGGATCAGGGATCAGTCTTTACTGGACGAAAAATGCAAGACTTTGCCAGAGAAATGGGTTTCAAGTTATTTACTTCTACACCGTATTATGCTCAAGCAAATGGACAGGTTGAAGCAGCAAACAAAGTAATAATTGGCCTTATTAAGAAACATGTGGGAAAGAGACCCAAGAATTGGCATAAGACTTTAGATCAAGCACTCTGGGCTTGTCGAACATCTCCAAAAGAAGCTACAAATACAACTCCTTTTCAGTTGACGTTTGGACATGACGCAGTACTTCCAATCGAGATATGTTTGCAATCAGTAAGAATACAAAGACAAGCAGACATTCCTCCCAACGTATACTGGGAATTAATGATGAATGAGTTAGTAGATTTGGACGAAGACAGGCTTCGAGCACTGGAAATGATAAAGAGGCAAAAGGAAAGAGTGTCCAGAGCATATAACAAAAAGGTGAAAGGTAAAACTTTTGTTAATAATGATCTAGTTTGGAAAGTTATTTTACCTATAGATCGAAAGAATCAGGCACTTGGTAAATGGTCCCCACATTGAGAAGGACCCTTTCGAATCTTAAAAGTATTCTCGAACAATGCTTACGAAATTGAAGAGTTAGCAGAAGATCGCAGGATCTTAAGAGTAAACGGGAAATATTTGAAGAGATATAAACCTAGCATGCATGAAGTAAAGATTGCAAAGACGTAGACACTCAGGCTACTACGAAAAGCCAAAATGGTCAGGCATGTGTCAAAAATATACTTCACATTGATCAAAATGGCTTCACAATCAGAAAAGAATTATGGAAAGGAAAAATCAAAGAAGACACCAAAATATTCTTTTCATTTCAAGCATGGGGATACATTCATTACAAAAAGATCCAAAGAGTAAGATCTGAGATTACAAAAAGAAAAGAAGGCATACATATAACAAAATAAAACCTAAGGTAAGAACTTGCTAGTTGATCCTTTGGTCTAAGCTTTCCAAAGACAGCACAGGAGAAGGTTCAGCCTCGAACATGTCCCTGGCTCCAGAATCACGCATCCTTCTCACTACGCCTTTCTTAAGAAAAATGTAACTAAGGAGCCTCCCGTATGGAAGACAAGTTACACTCTCTCGACGGTCCACACCGATAGCGACAGCTTTAACAAGCCCTTTGAAGATCATCAAAGGAATGTTAATCTTTCTCCCCCGAAGACCACAGAGAATAAACTCCAGATCTTCAACCATGATGTTGTTCTCATCGATCACCCGAGGTTGGAAGTTGCCTACGAGCATTTGGTGCCAGATCCTGATGGTTTTTGCACTGAAACGATCACTGTCCATGAGTGTTCTCAACATGATATGAGTAGTCATGCTGAAAACATTATCATCAAAAGTTGCTCCGAAGTTATTGCATCTTATGAGATTGGCAATAGTAGTGGGAGTAATGCTAAGATGAGCATGTCGAATGGATGAATCAATGGTGGCTCTACCTTCAGGGTCTATGCGTAAAGACGCATTCATCCAAAACTCTGCCACCATATTAGGGTAGATGGCACCCTCCAGGACTTCCTTAAAGTAGAAGTTCAGTTCCTGGTTAGCAAAGAGGGTTTCAAGATTAATGAAGTGACGAACGAGTTCATCCTCACAGAGTCTGAACTCACCCTTGATGAGAGTTTTGATATCGTTAAAAGAGAGAGTTCCAGCCATTTCAAGGAAAAAGTGGTGTTGAGAGGAAAAAGTTGTGGGTTTTCTTTTTTCTGTGTTTTGGTTTGGAGAAAAAGCACTTGAATGAAAAAATGAAGGTGATATTAGGCCCTTTATATAGGAGAGGAATACTGAAGGGTGGTTTTACATTGTTAATGAGTGATTGGACTGCGGTTGGTTTTCCAAAGTGAGAAGTTATGGTTTCCGCCGTTTCCCGCCCTTGGAAGTTGAGAAGTAATCATTAAACTGATGCACGCACGTCTTAAAACCGACGTTTTGAATAAAGTGACGTCACTTTTTAATAATGATTATGGCTAGAAGAAGTGGAAACGTCAAGTCTAGAGGCAAGAGTGCTGCGAAGGATGTTCAGGTTCTACATGTTGCATTTAATAAAAGCACTGTAGGAAATCTAAAGATATATTTGGCAGAAAATTGAAAGATTTGCTAAATTAATGCTGGCAAATATTATAGATATAAATGGGAGTCAAGCATACAAATATTATATGTCTACAGTAGTCTCGATTATAAAATAAAGGTCCAATAAGTAACAAGATTGAAGACATCTTGCTAAAATCCTCAGGGAGATCCTTTTTGATCTTCAGGTATTGAGTTTCCCATGAGGACATTCGAAGTTCAATTAGTGCCCTTTGTTTCTTCAACCTTTCGATCTCTGGCACTAACTTCTGTGCAGTCTCGAAATGTTTGATTCCTGACTGCACCACTTCGAGCAAATCTTGTTGATTAGATTTTTTGAGGGCTGCTTGACTACTTTCAGCCTCCTTTATCTTGCCCTCGAGTACTTTGATTTCTTGTTTCCAGGAGCTGATCTTCTTCTCATAATCATCAATGGCTTTCTGATTCTCTGAATGTTTGAGCCTGAGGGCCTCACCTTGTTTCGTTGCGTCCACAGCAGAATTCCATGAAGAGTCATGAGAGGCTATGGTCTCAGATAATTCTTTGTCGACATTTTGTTTTCAAAGAATGTTAGCTTGGAGTTGCTCAAGTAGAGAGCCTAGCAGAACAATCACTTCTGAGACTTCTGTGGAAACTTGAAGCAAATCTACTTTCTTTAGAAGTTGATTTAAGTTGTGGCTCTTAATAGGGTCCCGGTTGAGAACGTCTACAAGGTTGACCCCAAAGAATCTCTCTTTTATTTGTCGAAGGAGACTAGGAATATCTTCCTTGTCACTAGAATCTGCAGTTACAGCTGATGAGACATTAAGTTCCGGAAGCGAAGGAGTATTCACATTCATAATGGCCTTTAAGAAACCAAGAGGATCAGTTTGCTTAAGTTGTTCAAGCTCCGAAGGAGTAGGGTTTGCAGGGGCAGGCGTCGAAGTTGTCTCAGGAATGGTTTTTGCATCGGGGGTCGAAGTTCCTTGAGAAGCTGGTTTTTCTGGTTGAGAAGTCTCTTCCATAGCATCTTTCTCCGACGCAGAATCTTCGTTGCCATGTGATTGTTGGTTCACATTGTCGCTGCCTGAGAATGGATGATCCTCTTCCAAATCTTTGCCTTGATGAGTAGGTGGGGATTCGTCAGTAGTTTGGCTTTCTTCGATTGGCTCATTAGGCAATATGGTGGCAATTGGCCTAACGTCTTCGAAGACTGGTGAGAGAACATGGGTTTTAGCTCGAGAAGTATCTGTTTTGAACGAAGCAAAGTTAGTCATAAGGATAAGCCTTTGAAGGGTTTAATTGACGAAAGTTGAAATTTAACAATTACCATAAAGTTTATCAACATCAATGGTGAGGCCATGGTCTTTAAAACCGGAAGTAGCAGTGCCAGCATCGTCCTGCAATAACAAGGTAAAATGTCAGTGCAATTATTTAGTTAAAATCGCAAGATAATATGTGGAACAAACTCAAAATACCTTGGGTGGAATGTTGTCTGGACTTGAATTATGACTTTCCACAACGAAAGCGTTGCTAACAGTCTTCAAAGGAGACTCTTCAGAGGACGCCTTATTGCCAGGAGAAGCAGCTTTTGAAGGACTTGTCTTTTTCCCTTTTCTTGAAGGGGTAACAGCTTTGTGTTTCTTTTTCTGTCCTTGTCTAGTCTGAGGAGGGGATTTATCTTCGCCATCTGAGGCATTTGCCGAAGAAGCTTTACGCTTCGAACCCGTTGGGGGTTTCGAGCTCTGGCAAGTGGAAAATAAGAAAGATGAGTACTATTCACATATTGTACAAAATTGAGAATATGAGATGAGTATGTACCGTGGGCTTCTTATCGGTGACGATCGAATCACTCTCATTTGGTTTGTCGCTTTTAGATGTACCAGAGTCTTTTGGGGCAGAAGCTTCCTTAATCTTCCTCCTTCGTGCAACAGCTGTAGTTGAGACTGAAATTAGTATGTCAGTAAAGAAAAGAAAAGTCAGTCGAAAAGATTATCTAAATCCAAACCTTCAGGTATTGGAGTCAGGACACGAACATGTTTAAGATCTATATGAAGATGTCCTTTGAAAGTATCCAAGGTATGCTTAGTCGGAACCACTCGTTCAACGCGTTTTTTAGTAATCTCTCAGAGAATTTTGAGAGCATTCCCACACACAAACCAGTCTGGGAAAGGAGGACTTAGAGCCACACCAAAATCAGCACTTGGTAGTGGAGGGAATTTTGGAGGATGAAGTTTGAAAGCCACTTCATAACGCAGTTCTGGTCGAACATACGAAGGCAATTTCAATTTATTTAGTTTGGCGGAAAACTTTTCGTGCAAAGTGACTGCAGCCTCACGAACAGTCCGACTAAGATCATCAGGCCTATAGATAGTTTCAAAGAATTTTTGAAAAGCTTGGATTTCTTTAATATGAGTTGAAGTACCTTTTTGGAAGTTCTCCTGCACATCAGTGAGAGCTGCGGTTAGTTCTTGAGCAAGGCTATCAGCATCAAAAATTTGAGAGCTATAATACTCTGTCCACCATTGATGGAAATCTGGTGTAGAGTAGAAACAAGGTTCGAAAGGAATAGGAGAGAGATTGGTGATGCCAACATATTTGTCGATTTTTGGTTCGCATTCTTCTTCAGTCAAGTACAAAGTGTGGAAACACATATGGTTCCTTTTCTCATATAAGCACTTGGGCGTTATTTGAGCTAACCCAAATTGTCTCGAGACCAAATTTGGTTGATAGCACATGAGGGTACATTGACCTTTCGACGGTCGAAGACGTTGGGAAAGCAATCTTGGAGTAAGAAAGGCTTCCCAAATTTCCATAGATTCAGTTTGTTGATCTTGAGGTGTTGGTGGAAATTTTTCGAGTAAACCACTCAGGACCTATTATTCTGTGTACAAATGGGGCCATAGAAGGATCGAACTGGTCACGCCGAGCAAACATCATTGAATACGCCAGGAAATGTTCATGAAGCTTTCCCATTTCTTCTTTTGGAGTTAGGTAAGCTAACATGGTCCCTTCTATAGTTCGATTTTTGATTGTGCTATCCTCCTCATTGACATCTCCTCGAAAAGGAAGATGAGTTTCGAATGTGGCATTAAGCCACAGTTGCAATAACCAGAAAGGACCAGCGTAAAGTAAACTGCCAGATTTGAAATTCTTGGTAAGATTTGCAGCTTCACCAAGGTTTTCGTAAAGAGACCCTAGAAGTAGTTGGCTGAGATTGAGTTTTCTACCAGCATGCAACTGATTAGCCATGCAAAGGTACCTCTTTGCGACCTGGATAGATCTTGAGCAGAAGGCACACCGTGAAAGCCATAATGCTAGAAAAGCAATATGCTCTTCGTCAGATACTGTCGTTTCAGTGGTGACATGGTGCTTCTGAATGAATGCCGTGTAAGTGACTTGCGAATCATTAAAACCTATAGTGTCATTATCCATGTCATTGGGATCGAAGGTTTCGCCAGTTAGTCGAAGTCCCGTAATAGCAGCCACATCGAAAAGCGTGGGGGTAACCATTCCACATGGGAGATGGAAGGTATTGTGAGAAGCATCCCAAAAATGAACCGCTGCTACTAACATGGGTTGGTTGTATTCTAAACCCGTTTTTGACAGTTGAATCAGATCGTATATTCCTAACGATTTCCAAAAGGATCCTTTCTGTTTCTCTACTTTTTCTAACCAGGCATAGTACAAATCAGGATCTTTGGCTAAAGGGAATGACCTAAACACTTTTACAGAGTGGGTCATATAGTTTAACCTATTTTTTGTTAAAGCTAAAGGGGTTGCAGTTGAAGTTTCTTCAACGTTAGCAGATTTGCCTAGAGGGGAACGACCATCTTCATCTATCTTAACTTTGCTAACTAATGGTCTAGTCTTGTAATAAGCAGGAAAAAACTTATTCAAAGATTGGATATTTTCACTTGGTAATGGACCCATAAAGGCGAGAGTTTTTCCAGAAAGTTCAAAGGGAATGATTACCTGGGAAGCGTAAATAGCGCGTATTTCTTCAGTGTTAGGGTTTGGAACGAACTCTCGTTCCCCAGAACGTGTTGTGGATTGAAGCTTCAAAGCAGGTTGAAGAACATTTGAAGATGAAGCCATAGAGAAATTTTTTGATTAAAAGAGCAAGATTCTAAAAAGAATGAAGATGTTTTCAGTTTTCTCGGTGAAGAAAGATGAATGAAAGGCGGTATAAAGGCACAAGGTCAAGTATTTAAAGGTTTAACCGAAACCTTTTTGAATCTTTTGGGTAAAACCCAAGAGACACGTGGCGGCTGGTGATTTAATCCAACGGCGGTCGAATGAGTTAGTCTTACTCCTAGTATGTAGGAGTAATGATCAGGAAGTAAGGTTAAAACGTGGGAATGTAAAGACATCTTTGAAAATGACAAGACGTTTCGGAAACAGTGCTATCAGTGATTATGACGTTAGTCAGCAGTCTTGGAACTTTCAAGGATCATAAAAACGAAATCTTATAATGACAAGAAACGCCTATTTCTGTTGATTCTCGAAACAGACATTTATTGGGGGCAATTTGTTAGCTGAAGATTTCGTTTCATAGTGTTGTCCTTCGAGGAAGTAGAAAATCGAAGGAAAGATGGTTACTGAAGGCCATCCCTTAAAAAGTAAAAGAATGGCTACTGATGGTCATGCTTCGAAAAAATAAAGAATTCTAAGTTCGATGAAGATAGTGAACACTGAAAGACTAATGAAAGCATATGTCTTCGGGACTTAGACAAAATTCATAGAATATGTATTTAAGTATTACTACTTAGCGTGTTTTCGTAGTGTTTTTTAATACACTGCCACGCGTCGAAGACGGACTCAGGCGGGAAGATTTGAAATTCGAAAACGGTTTCGTAACTGTCCAATAACAGATGGCTTCGCTGGAAGTTCTGATGAGAAACGTGGCAGCAGATTAGTGTAGGACCGTTAAGGTCGAAACTAGTATAAATAGGGGTCTTAATGTTAGGATTCTGTGTGTTCATTTTGTACAAATCACTCACATATTTACTCAAGTATCAAGCGTTAAGAGAAAGAGTTCGCTGAGAAAATGTACGTATGACACCACCATTTTAATACATGTGTATTGCATTTCGTTTTCGAATATATTTCAGAATTACTGCATTCCAGTTATTTCTTGTCATTTACAATCTTGTATCTTTATTTTAGATATTACTTGCTTTCGAATTTACTTTCATGGTCATTTACTTTCAAAATCTTTAACGTTTCTGCAGTTTAAGATTCTTTATGTTTTAACAATCTTTAAGTTTCATATGTTATGTTACTTATCTTTTCGTCAAAGTTACAATTACATATAACAAAGTAATTATCAAGGTTATTTGTTCTTTAATCAAACAACTTTTATCGAAGAAGACGAATCACGAATATGATTCGAATGAACATTGATAACAATCCTCTTGACTATGTGTCCTAGGATCAATCTAGTCGATCCTGCGAGTAACCAAATCATATTTATTATAGTTTGGAAGACTAGCGGTTGTTTACCGGAAATCACCGTAAACACCACTATAGACTTTTTTTATTAGGAAAATGCTAACGAGTGTCTGCGAGATAATTTAAACATTATTTAATAAATTAAAACAATAAAGTTTAAAATCAAAATAAATGTATCCAATACATTAAAAATATATTAATTAACTTTTTAAGAAAATATTGAATATATTCAATACATTGAATCGATAGTTTTTTTATTTGAAATTTTTAATTAGTGTGCCGAGCACTAGTTAGCGTGACACTTTTTATTACTTCCGAAACATCTTTATTTATCTTTTTCTATTGATTGAAAATATTCAAATATCAATCAAATAGCATAAAATACTAAATCTTTATTTTATTAGTAGAATATCACACCTCTTTTAATTGTTTTAATATGTAATGAATTTTACTTTTCATTTATAGAATTGTATACTTTCTAATTTGTGAAAAATATATACATGTTTAATAATAACCTAGCTAGGCTCTTTTTATTTTCTTATAATAACAATGTTAAAACTTTTTACTTAAAAAAAATATTTAATATATCTTTAAAACTAATTTAATAATTTTTCTACTTTATTGAGTAAAATATAAATGTAAGTTACTTAAAAACAAATAAAATAAATTTGATGTTTGAATCAAATTTAAATTTATTTATTAAATTAAATGCACGTTTGGGTGAATGGTAATTTGAGCATATAATATCACTTTGATTTGGAAATAATTGGATACAACTAGATTCCTACTAACATTGGACATACATCCTTTATATTATTTGAAATCACTTTTACTATTTTTAGATATTTTCGACACATGACCATTGACCACTATATTAAATACTATACTCGCTTTCATATATATTTTTCCTTCACAAATCAATTAAATTGAAGTATTACAATTTACATCTACTATGAAAACCTCTCATTTTTCAACACGTGTACCTACTTATTGTATCATTTTATTCTATTTTGCATTTGAATTTGCAATAACATTTTTTATATCTTCACGTGATACACAATCCAGTTCCATCTAGTACTGAGTACTACTAGGATGCCATATTGTGAAATCATGGTTATGTTATTATCATGTCTCGTGTGATATAGTAGTACTGTTCAATTATTGTGAAGGATTTAATGCAATAGCTGGTTGGGTATGCATGTGATATAGCTGGTTGGCTTGATTTTAAATAACCTAATAAATTAAAATGAATTGTAATTAAATATTTAAAACTCAGCAATTAAAAATATTTGAATTTATTATGAATTATTTTAGTTATTATTTAAAACTATTAGATTGAAAAGAATTAATGATTAAGATGTGAATTAAGTTATAATAACTTACTCTTTGAATATATATATATATATATATATATATATATATATATATATATATATATATATATATATATATATATATATATATATATATATATATATATATATATATATATATATATATTCCTCATCCATGCATATATATACTCACTTGTGTTTTTTTTTACATTAAGATATGTTATATTCTTTTTTCTTAAAGATCTAATAGTTGCAATTTATGTTGTAAGTTGTGACTTATGGATAGATTCTTTATAGATAAGTTTGAGCCAATTAAGGCATTGGAAGTAATGGTTTATAGTTGTTGAGTTTGAATGAGAGTAGATAAACTAAGTATAGAGGTAGCGTTATTAGGTAACATTATTATTTATCAGTGAATGGGAATCAAATATGAAAGAGCCATGAAGAGTGCGTTATGCTTTTATGCTTCCATGCTTAATATTTTCATTTTTGTAATTTATAATATTCCAATACATTATTATTAAAAAAATCTTTTAGGCAGTTGTTTGGACAAGCATGTATCTTATCATAGCTCATGTCAATAGAGAACAACATCTTTTTGGCCTCATATGTTCGATTGGGAAGAACATTATCCCCTGGTAGCATATCTTTCATAACGGTAAATAACCTTGTGAAACTTTTATCCGACCATCCATTGTCCGCCTTTAAGTTGTACAACCATTATACAACAGTTTCTCTGCATCGCTTACCAACCTCTCAAACATTTTGGGACAATCCTTAAGATCTTCTTTAAGTGCTTCTGCAATCTCTTCGACTCGATCATAATCGTATGTATCCGTGCCATTGTCGTTTGTAGCATAGGTCGTATTATCCCTCGATTCAACATTCCCGTTACTTTTCTCAACATGCAAATTCTAACATGTATAACTTCTATCAATTCCATGCCTCTTTAAATGCGATGCCAACTGAACCGCGTCAACCCGACTCCCATAACATCAACCCAAGGAAGGACATGTCATTCAACTGAGGTTTTTGGCGTGCGCAACAACAAGCTTAACGAATTTTGATACCCCATTATCATACTCTTTCGACAATCGGTTGACAGACATCCATTTTTTATCCATGATTTTACTACTAAGCTAAACAAAAACACTAATTAGTTACACAACTATAACGATAGAACAACTAATTACCTGTAGAGAAAGTCAGCAACTTCTGAAACCACACAGTGTAAGATTCTTGGAAATGGACAGAATTTAACTCTTCACATATAATCCCTCCCTAGCAAAGATATTCTTGACCAACATTTATCACGATGGAAAAAAAAGAATGAGAAGCTATATAAATGAATCATCACAAGGTACCATGGATTTTAAATGAGTGTTGTAATCTTCACTAATTATTGAAGATTTTAAATTAGTATTATAGAATTACTATAAATTAGCATCTCAAATATATATATTCATGACCAAACTTAACAGTACACATTTTTCTGACCAAACAAACACTAAGACCAACATATCAAACAAACACTCCCAAAATTGATGTTATGAAATATCATAAGACTTGAGAACATATAAGGGCACAATGTCATAACATTAAAACCCAATGAATCAAACCAAACACATCAAGAATACAATCATTAATTCCAATTAGTTCGAATTATATATTAATTTCAAATGAATTCAAAATGAATTAACAAATAAGTGTGATATACAAGTTTTGTTCAGAACTGACTCAAATGACCAAAATATTCAAAGTCGAACGAATTCAACACAACCAGGAACAAATCACACTTTTTCAATTAAATTCAATGCGACAATAAAGACAACATGGTTGCCCCGAATGGTTTCTCGGTAATAATATACGCGAATAAACACGACATTGACATTAAACCATCATCGAAACTATCACAGAATCCTCACTTCACTCACAATTCCAATTGAAATTAAAACCCAACTAAACACTAACACATATCATAGCCTCAAAGGTTTCTCTATTAGCTTCGATACGAATAATCGTAGCAATAACATTAACCTTTCATCGAAACCATTCAAAGAAACTAATGACATACGCAAAAGAAACGACAATTGGTACCAAACTTCACATTTCAAAATGATTTACAAGAAGTTCAACATAAACTCAGAACCTTGACAATTCAACCATAGACTTGACAAAAGAATTTTTATCAGAGTAATTACAATATTAATCTTTTATAGCGAATAAAGGGTGTCTAGACTCACTGAAATGGCGGCCAAACATTGAATGTGGAGTTCACGTTGGTGATTCCAAAAGCAGTGTGGAATTTGGGTTGTTGGGTTGCTGCTTCAGAAGTTGGGGTTGTCATGGCTGCAGGTAAGGGATAGTTTGGGTGGTGCGGAAGAATTTAAATGATGGCTAGAAAAGAAGGCTGATCGAAAAACTAGCTGCTGATACCATATTGGAAAATATTTCGATGCGTTTTATTGATTAACAACATGTAATATATACAGGAATTAAAAATGTAGAATAGGAAAACTATTTCCTCATATTCATTACATATTAACAAAAGACTGCTTTAGAAATATGAGACATTATTTGGGTTGAAGTTCTTCATAGCCGGCACAAAGAACACAAAAAATTTGGCAATTTTTGTTCGTCCGTGTAAACATCATTCATCAGCCTTTTTTCCACGTTTGGTTCATTTCTTGACTTTAGTTAAAGAAATGTCACCTTCAGGAAGAGCCTTAACGGAGATTTCGATAAAACATGAAATCCTCACTCACACTTTCCAAAATTTGTTTCAAAGGTTATACATATGAAATTATTGAGTAAATGATAATGGTTAAAAGTATGTCATTATAAGTGGAAGGAAATAAACCTGTAGTGAATGCGAGGTTTGCTGAACTACCGCGGTTGGCTGGGAAAAATAGAAACATTAAATAGTTAAAATGGTTATTTTATCCGATACATAGGTTCAAGCGATGAAAAGGAGGAGTACCTGAAATTTCGCAAGAGTACCTTCAAGTTGAGTGATAAGTTGTTCATCTTTTAGGAACAACACGACTTAACTACTTTTCTATCTTGGTTGCCATTTCACTTTGAATGCAAAAATTTTCTCCAACTTTGAATCAAGTTTGATGGGGAACTCGAGGGGGTAATTGATTCCAGCCTATAATGTGTATGATAGTAAGGTGAAAGCAATCAAGACAACAACCACATAATAAAGTACGAAAAAAATTAAAACTTAGTTAGAACACTATGGCCTCGTGAACCTGAGTCATGGTTGAGCGGCGTTTTGCAGCAGTGGTTTCAATTAGCTCTGCAGCCTTGCGATCCTAAAAAACAAATTTTGATGTTTCTCCGTCATGTAGAACTTCTACAACAATCTTAAACCTAAAGCGGTGGGGGTAAAAAAACATGAAAACATAAGTTTATATCAACCAAGAATGAAGTTGCTAAGAAGGGAGTGAAGTCCAAACCTCCACATTTCTTCTTCTGTATGGTGACCATCCATGTAAAAGAATGGAGCTTTGCCAGCCTTGGCAACTTGAGGGCACTAGTGGCAAGCACGGTAGCACCAACCGTTTTCTGAAGCTATAAGTTTTCAGTGGTGGCAACGGTCACGCAAAAAGTGGGCTGCACATAAACGGGACATTATGCAATTGAAAATGGATAATTTAGTAATGAAATCAGTATAGTGAAAATAACAATATTGTATACCTCGCACAACTGGATGATCTCACATAGAGTAGTGCTGCTCAATGTCCTTCCAATAGATTCCTTAGGCAAACTGCATGAGAAAATATGTTTCATAAAAGTGTACACAATACTACAACATTTAATAAAAACATAAGGTATCTTAGTTTTAATATGGCAAGGCAAAGGGAGGGAGTCCACCGTTTGATAAAATCATTCACTTCAGGCAGATCCGCATTGATGTGGAGTTTGGTCACATTGTATGTGTTTTTTTTTTTTGATAAGAAAAGGATGCATTAATGAGATGCACAAGGGGTGCATAACCCATTACAACCAAAACATGAAAACAAAGTTGTTACAAACTCCCACCCTAATAAAAAACAAAGACCCGGGAATTGATTCCAATCCGACCAAACAAATTCGACTAACCCCCTCTTTCCTACGACCAACCATTCTCAAGATAACAATTTAATCATCCCGGTACTATCAAAATGATTCAAAATCCCCCCCCCCCTCAAAAAGGATAGAATTCCTACATAACCAAATCACCCAACAAAAAGACAAGCCAAAATACCAACCTAAACTAACATTAAACTTATTACTACAACATACCTCCAAAGCTTGCAAACGGTCCACAATGGTTCCGTCAAAATCGATCAAGTCCACCCGAAGCCAAATACAAAGGTTGTTCCACCACCGTTTGACAATGGGATAACCACCAAAAAGATGCTCTATATCTTCATTATCCATGAGACAAAGAGGACACACAAGGTCTTGAGCACACCGTAAAATACCCCGTCTTGCCAAATTCATCTTTGTCGGAAGTCTATTAATGAGCAACTTCCACCCAAAAAATAAGATTTTACTAGGGACTTTAGTGGACCAAAGCTTCTTGTAAATCATGCGCCAAGAACTATCCGCTACTTCTTTCGCGTTTATAGCCTTTGTAATAACTTCGTATGTGTTTGTCACAACTAGTTTATATTTGCCTACATAGAGAAAAAAATATTAACACACAATAATATACAATAGTATAGTGTATTGGAGAATAATGTTTGAATTATTATTTGCAGTGAACATTCCTTCTTCACTTTAGCAAATTTCAGCAGAATAACAGCGGATTTCGAGGAATCATTAAATTTTTGTCTGTGGTCGAAGAAATCAATTGCGTATCCTTCTTAGAGTGTACAGTTCAATGTGTTGTCGCTTCAGTTTAAAATGGATTCGGGTAGTGATCATAACAAACACAAAGCATTAAAGATTATCGAAACCCTAAATATAATAGATAAACATTCATACCTCAAATCTCGCAAAAGCATGTTGACTTTCGGTTTTTTCATTCATTTTAACATTGAGTGTAACCAACATCATCAACAACACCAATAATATCTACAATAAAAGGAAATTTCATTGAAATTGATAATAATCCAGTAAAAGAAAAGAAAACACATATTTTCATTAGTTGAATCACAATACCACAAAAAATGTTCTTCTGCCACTTCCCTGATTTAATATCGGCGAACGGGGGTTAAGCTGGTTGGTTTATCTGGGATATCATGTTTCCCAAAGTCCCCAATGGTTGTACCCCCATTGAATTTGAGGAGAAATTTGTGGTTAGTTGGCTTGAACATTAATTCATTTGGTTGAATCTGAAAGTTTGACATGGTACATGTACCGTTGTCCATCAGCATGGAATCAAAAGTTTGTTTGAAGATCGTCGGAACAACCACATGAATGGCACATCCATTAAATTTAATGATCAAATCAAATAACACTAGGAATCAAAAAGGAAAACATGAAAACATTAACAAAGAAACAATCTGTTGTGAAAATCTAGAAACCCTAATAAATCAGAATCAACAAAACCAAGTTAGTAAAGAAAAAAACGTGTTGAACTTATACTTACGTTTAGAAACAGTCAGAAGCAACAAACTGTTGTGAAAAACAACTTTTTGTGAAAAACCTGAAGCCCTAAAAAATCATAATCAACGAAATCAAGTTAGTAAAGACAAAGAAAAACAACATCAGTGATGAAAGCATGTCGAAAGAAACAAATTTTATGAATAAAATGGCAAACCCTAAAAAATTTAGAAGCAATAGTTTGAACTGATAAGACCTAAAAATAAAGAAACATCATCCATTTTGAACTTAGACATACACTTTTGTCGACGATGACCATTTAAAAATGCTCTTTCGTAGCGGTGATGACCTCCCATTCATGGTGAATTTTGACGGCTACTCTCCAAAGTTCTTTGAGGTCGTTGATATCGCTAACCATCTCAAACGGACTGGTCATTTGTTTCTCCGGGGGCAACAAAATTCAAATCGGAAAGAAAATTTGTTGAATGGAAGAGAGAAACTTAGAGTTAAAAAAAACAATAGCAAAGTAATTATGAGAGGTATAAGAGAGAATCAGGATCCTTCTATAACAGAGGGTGATTAGACCCATCGATAAAGGTGAAAAAATATGTTCTGGTTGGAATGACAGATGTTGCAGAAGGATTTGGTTGGGGAGAAATACATCGTTACTCAAGTTGTAGTTGTATATATACACATATTTGTAATTTGGTTTTATTATTTTCAATAATAACAATTTTTCCTATTAACTTTTCTCATTCTTAGCTAAAAATGACTCACACACTAACAAATACATCACGATTTATTTAAACGTACACGATTTATTTAAACGTACTTATGCATGTGAAGCTAATTAAGAAACTGAACTTAATAAAAAATGCCTCAATAGATTAATTTTATAAAATATAGAATTTATTTGTACATAGTGATGAGTATCAAATAGGTAAAAATAGTGGGTATTTTTTTGGGTTTCGTACTTAAAATAGTGGTTATTGAAAAGTGAAATATTGTGTATATTTGAAATAACGGAAAGAATAAGAAACAAATTAAAGTTTTAGTACAATGATTCTTTACACTTATTGTTGGCTATACTCTGTTTTTTAATTAGTTCATGCGATAAAATTAACTTTTATCATTTATATTACACTTATTTAATTAAATGAAATTTTGATAAAAATAAATATGATATTGTATCTATCTAGAAATATAATAATGAAGGCAACATGAAGATTTATGTTAATTTATCCTTTAATTGATATAGGTTAATATAAGTGATTTTTCTTTTTTTTTTTAACAAAACTTTATTAATGGATTTTTTTTAATCAAATGAAGATTCAACTAATTCAAAAGCAACACAAGGCGATCGCTCGGATCCAGCCCTAAAGAAAGACAAAAAGAAGATAAAAGCTAAAAATCCATCCGTTTTGCTATATGTGGCCTAAAATTTCTGCTATACTAACCCCTATAAACAATCATATGTATAATATTATCCAAGATATTCACCTTATCAACAACATTACCAAAACAAATATCGTTATGATATTTTTACACACTATAAACAGTCTTCGCAGCAACTAGCTTCAGGATGGATGCTCTCCACCCTTTACCATTAGTATTCTTGCTCAACCACAAGATAATGAATATTTTTTATTAATTCAATTTTCAAATCATATCAAAATCAGACTTTAAAAATTAATTATAGTGAAATATAATCTAATATTTTAGTAATTTATAATTTATAATTTTATAGTGTTCAAAATTTTTTTATAACAACATTATATATAAAAAAAATATTTAAAATTTATTAAATTAAATTCGCGTGTTTATTATTTGTTTTTTTACCTTGACAACATAAAGCTAGCAAGAAAAAGAATAAGGATATGATAATTTAGAATTAATTCATGAGCATATTATATATGGCAAGGAAAAAAATAGCAAGTCATGTTTTTTGGAATAGGTCCACCACTAAATTATATATCATTAAGTTAAATTAAAGTTTTGGAAAACATGTTTTTTTCATTTGTGAATAAGATAAATTAAAGGCTAAAAACATGTCCAAATTCATAGTCATAATTATTACACGAGTAATATGACTCTTTATCATGCATTTGAAATTTTGTTACTTAAATTATATAAAGTGAGAAGTTATTGTTAGCAATGAAAAGAATAAAGTTTGAGTGATTTGTCTCCCAAAAAAGTTTGAAACGCATTAAAATTGTTTATATGTTGTCAAGATTTGATTGGATGAAAAGGTTATTGGGTTTTTGCACGTTGATTTATTGATCAGGTAATATCAATTAGCCAAATATGTTAACAATGTCTTCTACATTCAGTAAGAGGAAAAAAGGACTAAAACATAGGATTAGAATGGTAGAGATGTTGTCTATTTTTTAATTTTAACCGATCTAATTCTAAACAAAGTGAATAAAAAAATTTCAATTAAAGAAAAGAATTGAATAAATAAATAAAATCATAAAATTCGTTAAGTTAACAAGAAGAAAAATCTAAAAAGAAGAAAGTACAAGATTTGTAGCAAAATCTTTCTTGTCAGTTTACTAGAAAATAAATACTAAGGATCATAGAAAAAGAAACCAATCCAGACCATTAAAATCAACAAACCCAAAATTTAATGGTGGTGATTTACTGTTCTCATTTCTCATAATAACCAAGTGTTCTCACTTGAGTCGTCCCCTATAAATCGTCCCCTTATATATATATATATATATGTATATATGTATATATATATATATATATATATATATATATATATATATATATATATATATATATATATATATATATATATATATATATATATATATATATATATATATATATATATATCCTCATCCATGCATTAGAGGGCAGTATTAATTCGCGTTTCGCATTCTCATTGATTGGTTTTAGGATAGAGCCATAGAGGGTGCAAATTGAATCACAAAACTCACTTGTGTTTTTTTTTTACATTAAGATATGTTATATTCTTTTCTCTTAAAGATCTAATAGTTGCAATTTATGTTGTAAGTTGTGACTTATGGATAGATTCTTTATAGATAAGTTTGAGCCAATTAAGGCATTGGAAGTAATGGTTTATAGTTGTTGAGTTTGAATGAGAGTAGATAAACTAAGTATAGAGGTAGCGTTATTAGGTGAATGGGAATCAAATATGAAAGAGCCATGAAGAGTGCGTTATGCTTTTATGCTTCCATGCTTAATATTTTCATTTTTGTAATTTATAATATTCCAATACATTATTATTAAAAAAATCTTTTAGGCAGTTGTTTGGACAAGCATGTATCTTATCATAGCTCATGTCAATAGAGAACAACATCTTTTTGGCCTCATATGTTCGATTGGGAAGAACATTATCCCCTGGTAGCATATCTTTCATAACGGTAAATAACCTTGTGAAACTTTTATCCGACCATCCATTGTCCGCCTTTAAGTTGTACAACCATTATACAACAGTTTCTCTGCATCGCTTACCAACCTCTCAAACATTTTGGGACAATCCTTAAGATCTTCTTTAAGTGCTTCTGCAATCTCTTCGACTCGATCATAATCGTATGTATCCGTGCCATTGTCGTTTGTAGCATAGGTCGTATTATCCCTCGATTCAACATTCCCGTTACTTTTCTCAACATGCAAATTCTAACATGTATAACTTCTATCAATTCCATGCCTCTTTAAATGCGATGCCAACTGAACCGCGTCAACCCGACTCCCATAACATCAACCCAAGCAAGGACATGTCATTCGACTGAGGTTTTTGGCGTGCGCAACAACAAGCTTAACGAATTCTGATACCCCATTCTCACACTCTTTCGACAATCCATTGACAGACATCCATTTTTTATCCATGATTTTATTACTAAGCTAAACAAAAACACTAATTAGTTACACAACTATAACGATAGAACAACTAATTACCTGTAGAGAAAGTCAGCAACTTCTGGAACCACACAGTGTAAGATTCTTGGAAATGGACAGAATTTAACTCTTCACATATAATCCCTACCTAGCAAAGATATTCCTGACCAACATTTATCACGATGGAAAAAAAAGAATGAGAAGCTATATAAATGAATCATCACAAGGTACCATAGATTTTAAATGAGTGTTGTAATCTTCACTAATCATTGAAGATTTTAGATTAGTATTATAGAATTACAATAAATTAGCATCTCAAATATATATATATTCATGACCAAACTTAACAGTACACATTTTTCTGACCAAACAAACACTAAGACCAACATATCAAACAAACACTCCCAAAATTGATGTTATGAAATATCATAAGACTTGACAACATATAAGGGCACAATGTCATAACATTAAAACCCAATGAATCAAACCAAACACATCAAGAATACAAAGGATAATCTTGTGACTGCTAAACCATCAAAGCTTCACATCAATGCTTGGATCTTCACTAAAAGCGTCTGCTCAACTGAAACGGTTCTCTTGCAAACAAAGCACATCCATTGGATTAAGCAAATTTTTAGGATTTGGAGAACATCAAGGAGAAAGGGGTGGGACAAATAAAATTTTGAGCCTTATATCCATTGTTTCTTAAAACATGAACCAGGCCAAGTTACAACAGTTAAACAAAGGTTATCATCGAGTAAGGATTAGTTCAACAAAAGAGTTCCGTCATAGATGCACTCAAGGGGTATCTAGTCATAAGGGGATTCATCTTAGAACATATCAAACTTACAAGGATGCTCTACGATAACCTGGGGGCAAGGATTAGTCCAACAGGGGCAAAACCCTGAGCAAAGATGCCTATTTACAATGGAGGGAAGGCGACATCTGTTAACTCCCCATCAAGGGGCAAAAGGGTCATGGGTTTCTTTATCAATCTACAAACCCTGAAGGTTTCAAATGGTGTGATACTATCCTTAAAAAAAGCCAAAGAGGTTCAGTCAAAGGAAACCCATGAAATTCCGATACGACGAAAACCTATCGCTAACGATTTATTCCCGACAGGTTTGACATGCCTAAGGAAAATTCGAGGCTGCCCTCACTTATACAAGTCCAAAGAACTAAGGAGTGAAACAATGTCAGTGGATCTACAAAGGAGATTATCCCTAAGATCAATAGGTGTTTACCATGCTCACAATTTCAACCCTTACGACCGCTAAGTGCCACTCAAGATAAAAGTTGTACCTTCGGATTAACAATTCTAGTGGGATGACCATGCAGGTTTTGGAATCGATTCATTCGCTCACTACTACGACTTTCTAGTCGCACACTTCTATTTTTAGAATTATTAACAAACTTGAGGGAGAATGACGAATACAAATGACTAAGTCCAGCTAAACATATGCTTTTAAGGTAAGACTGAGCCGAGGATGTTGATCGGCCACCAATTTCACCTTGTTCCTATGTTCGAATCAATGGAAAAGCACTTCATTCGGTGGTATTTTAAGTCATTTTAGTCTAGTTCTTAATTAGTTTTGTTTACCTTTGTATTTGAATTTGGTGTGTTACTTTTTCTAGTTTTTGTTGTTTTTCCATTGCTTTTGATCTTGTGTTGGTAGTGTTTTAAGTTATGCAGATACAGGGCATGATTCGAGACAAGAAAAAGTGAATTTTGGTGAGACAGAGCTGTGACACGGCCACCCGTGTCATGGGACACGGCCGTGTCAGACTTGCTGAAGAGAAGAACTTGAAAATATGAAAACCAAGAAGACAGAGTTGTGACACTGCCACCCGTGTCATGGGACACGGCCGTGTCAGACATGCTGAAGAGAAAAAGTTGAGAAATCTTGGAACCAAGAAGTCAGGGGTCTGACACGGCCACCCGTGTCCCATGACACGGCCGTGTCAGACATGTGCGCAGAAAAATTCTGATTTTTAACTTATGAAATTTGTCACTTAAGTAAGGGTATGATGGACTTTTCGTATGAGAATATTTGCTGTGAGGTATTTAGTCACTGTTTGGAAAGAAGAAAAGCACTTTTTGACGGTCGGAGAACGTGAAAATAGAGATTGAGAGCACTAGGGCTTGGAGCGAAGAAATCTTCAAGAGCATCCGCGATTGAAGATCAATTCCGGTTCAACCAATTGTAATGTCTTCATCTTTAATCATTGTTATCTTGATAATTGCCATGAGTAGCTAAGCTCTTTACTTGTTAGGATTGATGTCCCTGAATCATGTGATGTAATGAATATTATTTACCGTTAATTTTCGGATTATCTTTATGAAATTCAGTTTATGACTAAAAGTTCTTATTGCTTCAATATATTGGAAAATATATGTGTTGATTTACGGTTGGGGTTTTGTCGGAAAACTACCTCAAGGCATTTTTAATCATAACGCTATAATTAAGAATCACTTAGGAATAAGGGTTTGATGCGTAGCGATCAAATTATCCGGATTATGTCTTTTAGAATCTTGAGATATAATTATCTTGTTAAGGAATTAAGAGAGGGTTTTTGTCTCAAGAGGTTTTCACTAAGGAATTAGGGAAATCAATGTTCGGTGTCGATAGTTGAGAATTTCTAAAGTAAATTTGTTAATCGGTAGTTATTTCATTACAGAGCAATTCATACATTCATCCTAACTAGTTTCATACTCTTTCATTAGTCAAAACATTTAAGCACTTTATTCTATTTAAGCTGTTGTTTCAATTAAATAACTAAATTCAAACACCCCAATGACTTTTTATTCCATTGCACTATTCTTAAACGTATAATTCCTACGCAGTCCGCGAGTTCGATACTTGGGAAAATTAATTCACTTATTACTACATCGGTAAAAATAGTACACTTGCTATTTTACCGGTCAAGTTTTTGGCGCCGTTGCCGGGGACTGCTCAATTATAAGTTGAAGAATAGTTCAATTGAATTTTTGTTGCTTTGCAACTAAAATTATTTTTCTGTTATTTTATTTTTCTGTCATTCATTTGCTTATTACTAACAATCGTCTAACCTTTGTATGCGAGGTAAGGCCTCAGCAGAATTTATTTTTGACGCAGAGCCAGAACGATCATTGTGAGCTAGGCTTCGAAAAGCGAAGCAAGAACAACTGGAAGCGTTAGAAGACATTCTGACAGCTTCGGAATCTGATAACGAGGAAATTCTCTCTATTCATTCTGAGCATTCAGATTCGGAGGCTGAAACGATGGCAGCTCCCGTAGAAAGGCTATTAGGTGATTATGGTGGAGCAAATGCACCAGCTGGCCGGATGACAATTGTAAATCAACCGGTCGATGTTGCTCACTTTCAGCTACACCCAGCAACAATTCGACAGCTGGAGAAAAAACCATTTTCGGGAAGAATAAATGAAGATGCTAATAAGCATTTACAAAGGTTTCTTACTATGACAACATCTCTGAAGATAGAGGGACACTCTGAAGAAGCCAAGAAGTTGGTTATGTTTCCATTCACGTTAGCGGATGACGCTGAAGAGTGGTTCTACTCATTACCTGCTGGGAGTATTACCACATGGCAACAAATGGAGTCAACCTTTCTGAATGAGTATTTTCCCGCTGCTGTTTATATCCGTAAGAGGTATGATATTGTTAATTTTAAACAGAAGGAAGGAGAATCACTTGGAGATGCTTATAAGAGATTCAAGAGGTTGTTGGTGGCATGCCCAACTCACAACATGGATGTCACTGAACAAATGCAGAATTTTCTAAATGGTCTTAAAATGAAGACTAAGCAATTGATTGACACAGCTGTTGGTGGCTCATCTAACTTTTCAACAGCCACTGGTGTTAAAAAAATCATAGAAGCTATTGCAGCCAATGAACACTTGGAGTTATATGACCGTAGTGTTAGCCAACCTGAAGGATTAATGGATATGAAATTGTCAATGCAAGTTGTGAAAATAGAAGATCAGGTAGCTGCGGAAGTTGAGCGAAGATTGAAAAAGATGACTGTTGAGACTCAAACTGTGGCTCAAGTTCAACCGGCTCAAGCGGTCAGTTGTGAGATTTGTAATGGCCCTCATCAAACTGTGCATTGTTTTGCAACTCCTCAACAAATTGAAGAAATCAAGTTCTTGAAGCAGAACAGTCCTTATTCTAATACCTATAATCCAGGATGGAAGAATCACCCAAACTTCTCATGGAAAGATCAACAACAAGTTCCTCAGAAGGCAGAATGGGAAGTAGCTATTGAGAGACTAGCCGGACAATGTTCTCAGTTTCAAGAAGAAACAAGAAACAACCATAGGAACACAACAGCTTCAATCAAAAATCTGGAAGTTCAAGTGGGTCAGATAGCACAACATCTCACTCTACAGGCACAAGGTACTCTTCCAAGCTCAACTGTGGCAAATCCGAAAAACCAAGAAAAAATTAATGTTGTTACAACAAGAACTCAGAAAGCGCCAGAGCCTGAAGAAGAAGAGGAAATAGATGACAACTTAGTCATAGAGGTAGATCTAGAAGTGAGAGAAAATCCGAAAGAGCCTGAAGTAGTGATATCACCAGTTAAGCCGCTGGAAGAGAAAAATAAGAAAGAAACTAAACCGGTGGTAAAATTACCATTCCCTTCTAGAGTGGCCAAGAAGGATTCGAAAGAGAAGGATTTTGAGAAGTTTGCTGCAATGTTCAAGAAGTTAGAGATTAACTTACCTTTCTTTGAAGCACTTGAGAATATGCCTTTGTACAAGAAATTTATGAAAGAGGTAATTTCTAAGAAGAAACAAGTGGGAGATGAGTTGAAAGTTAGAATCGAAAAGTGTGGTAGAGTCTCGCCAGAAAGGAGGATTCCAACCAAGAAGAAAGACCCTGGAGCAATGGCAATTCCTTGCACTATCAATGATAGAACGTTCAAGAAGGTGCTAATTGATTCTGGTTCTAGTGTTAGTTTAATGCCATTGTCTATTTTCAAAAAGCTTGACATTGGAAAGATAAGCGAGAGTGAGACAAAATTGAAATTTTGCTGATCACACCATTAAGCAGTCATATGGTATAGCTGAAGATGTATTAGTAGAGATCGGTAAGTTTATCTTTCCAGTTGATTTCCACATCATGGACATTCCCGAAGATGAAGAAACTCATATCCTTCTCGGTCGACCATTTTTGCTTACTAGTCGCTGCAATTTTGATATTGAGAAAGGGACACTGACGGTAAAGTCATTTGATGAAGAGGTAACATTGAAGGTGTTGGAAGTCAATAAGCATAGTGCAGATGGAAATAATAAACTTTCGGTTGGCACAATTAAAACTGAAGGAAAGAGCAAAGGTCCAAAACCTCTCCTAGAAAAAGTCTCAAGCATAGTCTGTGAGGTGACTTTATCGCATGCATCTGTCATAATTCCTAAGTTCATTCAAAAAGTTAAGAAGAAGAAGAAAGAGGAAAGTCAAGGTGAGGAGATGAAGGTGGGTAATGATTTTAAGAGAAAAGTGGTCCATGCTTTTCTTCTTCCAGAGTTCGTGGTTGCAGAGGTGACAAGCAACCAGGTTTGGAGGAGGAAGTACCCTCCCTAATAAAGGATAATGGACCGTCGAGCCATGCGACGTTAAACGAAGCGCTTCGTGGGAGGCAACCCACGGGATTTCTTTTTAATAAGTTTTATGTGTTTTTGCATTTTATTATGTAGGTACAAACAGTGTGTCTCTTGCGAAACGAGAAGTGAGTTGAGAAAACAATTCAATTTGGAGGAATTCAGGGGTCTGACACGGGCACCCGTATCCTGTGACATGGCCGTGTCACAAACCCTGGAGGATTTTATTTTTGAAACTCATTTTTGGAAGGAAGGCAGAGTCCTGACACGGCCACCCGTGTCAGGCAGGGGCGCTGATTTTTGGTGAAATTTCGTTTTCTTTGTGGTGGGTCCCCTATCAACCCTCCACCTCCGCCTCAGTGAGCATTGTAAGTCTCCTTTATGCTTGCTTATACATTGAGGACAATGTTAAGTCCAAGTGTGGGGGAGGTTCTTTCGTTTTAAGTTATTTTATGTTATTTCCGTTTTTGTTATTTCCTTATTTTATGTGTGTTTTGAGTTTTCTGTGCACCAGGATGAATGTGATTCCAGAGGAAAGTATCATGGGAATTAAGGTGAAAAAGGGAAAAGACGCATCTTAAATTGGCATCCGGGACACCTGTGAAAGTTGGCACAACTGGAGAAAAATGCTAGACGCAACTTGATGGTGCCAAGTGAATGAGTTTAGAGCAACCCGAACCGGACATGAAGTTGTACAAAATGGAGACCATTTTTGAACCTGTATGCAATGCCAAACCTGGGAGGATATATAAAGCCAAACACTTCAATTCATCATGAGAGAGCATCGGGTATGGCATAATCACTCTAATTTTGCATTTGTTCTTCATATAGTACACACATCGATCACACACACTGAGGCATTTATTTTTTTTTCTCTTTAACCCTGAGCCTTTCGCACCCAACCTTGTTTTTTATCATCCTTTGTAACCATCTTAAACCATCATCCATGTTTTCTTTTTCGTATTCACAATCCCTTTTGTTTCCTTTATTTTTGGTGTTAACTATAAGTCCAAGTCCGATAGAAAAAGTTAAGTTTGGGGTAACCAAGTCCGGTGACAAAAGAATGAGGCAAGTGTGAAAAAGAAAAGAAAAAAAAAAAGAACACATGAAAAGAGATGTGTTGTGAAAAAAAAGAGAAAAAAATGATTTCGATACACACTTGTCATCATGTAAAGAAGTTAAGAGTCCGAAAAGCGAAAAAAAAAGCGCTAAACACCCCAAACATGATGTAATGTGCAAAAAGATATCGGACTAATTAGTTAATACCGAACCATAAACCATAGTACCTACTTTCTTTGTTTATCCTACCTACCCCAAGCCCCGTTACAAACCATTAGTCCTCTAAAAGTGTGTGTTATTGATATTGTGGAAGTATGTTAGAATATTTACAAAATAAAGAGTAGATATGTATGCCTTGATGAGCGAGTGAAACACTTAACCCTGAGAGAAGTTGTGAGAGTGTGATTGAGCTTGCAGGTAAAAGAATGAGTCAAAATTGAAGTACAACGGAAAAGTTCGGGGAGGGGGATCGAACACTTTGACACGAAGTAATTATCAAGTGTGGAAGCATCAGTTGTGTTGTGGAGAATAAGAAAAATTCATAGGTGTCCTCTTGTTTTCTGGTCCATCACTTGAGGACAAGTAATGAGCTAAGTTTGGGGTTGTGATCGGCCACCAATTTCACCTTGTTCCTATGTTCGAATCAATGGAAAAGCACTTCATTCGGTGGTATTTTAAGTCATTTTAGTCTAGTTCTTAATTAGTTTTGTTTACCTTTGTATTTGAATTTGGTGTGTTACTTTTTCTAGTTTTTGTTGTTTTTCCATTGCTTTTGATCTTGTGTTGGTAGTGTTTTAAGTTATGCAGATACAGGGCATGATTCGAGACAAGAAAAAGTGAATTTTGGTGAGACAGAGCTGTGACACGGCCACCCGTGTCATGGGACACGGCCGTGTCAGACTTGCTGAAGAGAAGAACTTGAAAATATGAAAACCAAGAAGACAGAGTTGTGACACTGCCACCCGTGTCATGGGACACGGCCGTGTCAGACATGCTGAAGAGAAAAAGCTGAGAAATCTTGGAACCAAGAAGTCAGGGGTCTGACACGGCCACCCGTGTCCCATGACACGGCCGTGTCAGACATGTGCGCAGAAAAATTCTGATTTTTAACTTATGAAATCTGTCACTTAAGTAAGGGTATGATGGACTTTTCGTATGAGAATATTTGCTGTGAGGTATTTAGTCACTGTTTGGAAAGAAGAAAAGCACTTTTTGACGGTCGGAGAACGTGAAAATAGAGATTGAGAGCACTAGGGCTTGGAGCGAAGAAATCTTCAAGAGCATCCGCGATTGAAGATCAATTCCGGTTCAACCAATTGTAATGTCTTCATCTTTAATCATTGTTATCTTGATAATTGCCATGAGTAGCTAAGCTCTTTTCTTGTTAGGATTTATGTCCCTGAATCATGTGATGTAATGAATATTATTTACCGTTAATTTTCGGATTATCTTTATGAAATTCAGTTTATGATTAAAAGTTCTTATTGCTTCAATATATTGGAAAATATATGTGTTGATTTACGGTTGGGGTTTTGTCGGAAAACTACCTCAAGGCATTTTTAATCATAACGCTATAATTAAGAATCACTTAGGAATAAGGGTTTGATGCGTAGCGATCAAATTATCCGGATTATGTCTTTTAGAATCTTGAGATATAATTATCTTGTTAAGGAATTAAGAGAGGGTTTTTGTCTCAAGAGGTTTTCACTAAGGAATTAGGGAAATCAATGTTCGGTGTCGATAGTTGAGAATTTCTAAAGTAAATTTGTTAATCGGTAGTTATTTCATTACAGAGCAATTCATACATTCATCCTAACTAGTTTCATACTCTTTCATTAGTCAAAATATTTGAGCACTTTATTCTATTTAAGCTGTTGTTTCAATTAAATAACCAAATTCAAACACCCCAATGACTTTTTATTCCATTGCACTATTCTTAAACGCATAATTCCTACGCAGTCCGCGAGTTCGATACTTGGGAAAATTAATCCACTTATTACTACATCGGTAAAAATAGTACACTTGCTATTTTACCGGTCAGATGTACAGGCATTGCTTCAATTCCTAAACAGTAGAGATATAAGGATGTTAATCCCTCGTTACCCCCTCGAGCCAGGAGTTGGAGTTTGTTTCTACTTTTCAAATAAACCTTGATTTTAACCAGGGGCAGGGTAGATTTCAATTAATCCAATGGTGTATTTTGGTGGTCAAGAGAATCAGTCAATCCAAGCAGGGATTCAAGCAAGGAGCAAAGCAAAGGTTCAAGCACATCTTCTTCCTCGTGTTCATCCAAGAATGAGGAAGTAATGGAGATGACATTCACAACAATCTTCTTCCTCATTACATCATTCAAGATCGAGGAAGTATCAAAGGTGAAGCTTACGAATCAAAGTCAACATGGCAGTCACAACATTCAATATCCAAGGATCAAATCGTAAAAGGAGCCTTCAAAAGAAAAACGCCCGCTAAGTCAAAATGGAAAATTCCATGAAAAGAAAACAAAATGACTTAGGCAAAAATTAGGGCATCCCGATGAATCAAATCAAAAAGAATTGGTTCATGCAAAATAAGGGATAAAAACAAAACAAAGGCGAAATACAAAGGATAATCTTGTGACTGCTAAACCATCAAAGCTTCACATCAATGCTTGGATCTTCACTAAAAGCGTCTGCTCAACTGAAACGGTTCTCTTGCAAACAAAGCACATCCATTGGATTAAGCGAATTTTTAGGATTTGGAGAACATCAAGGAGAAAGGGGTGGGACAAATAAAATTTTGAGCCTTATATCCATTATTTCTTAAAACATGAACCAGGCCAAGTTACAACAGTTAAAAGTCCTAATTGAGGCAAGGTTAACCACGAAAGCATACTAAGCAGGATTTTGTTATACTGACTCCTAAAGTTTGTTAAAACTACTTCTAATCACTACGCTTCTTCAAGCATTCACTTCTAATCATCCAGTCCTAATTCATAACGCACTTCGATTTCAAAACTTGCATACACATTGCATTGGAGTTACTTCTCAAATGGTACAACGTCATCTGAAAGTATACACTTAGCATCGAGGAGATCTCGAAATTGGTTTAATCAAAGGCGATCTTTCTAATAAAGACTCTAGAATGGGGGGAATCACATCTAGGGGGTTCCCCTTAACAGGGGCAAAATTTCAAGCGTCGCAGGGGCATGCAATCAAACATCCTATTAACTAGGGGCATTCATCCTAAGGGTTTAATCAACTTGGGGCACACCTCAAAGCAATCTCAATCAGGGGCATGTCAAACATGGGAAGAATTCAAGTCAAAAGGATAGAACGCTACGGATAGACCTCCATATCCTGGAGATCAAGAGCATACCCTTCAGTCTAAACGTCAAAACATATGACAAGATTATTTCTCAGGGCACTTCCTTCATGGCTTGGAGATCATAGGCATCTTTTCCAATAAACATTGGGGCATTGGATATCAATTCCAAAAAGTAAACGACTCAAAGAGTTAAAAGTGTGGAGAACCTCCAAAGGTTAAAGGCGTGGAGTATTTCACAAAATCAAACTGGGGCAAGGCGCACAACAAAAGAAAAAGGTGTTCCCACACTTTACAAATCTTTCTCCTAACTACGATCTTCAAGAAACAGGGATTGGGAATCGCGCTAGCATCCAACAAACCTACAACATTAGCAAGCTATACACGCTTTGGTTGTTAACAACCTATCATTGAAGCATCATATAAGTCATGCATTGCATATATTGGTTGATACATTACACCATACCCTGCTAGGAATTCTTCTTCAAGACATTATCTTTCTAAGTACCGTTTCAGGTGGTCTTCTTTAGGACATTCTACAAGCCTTTCTAGATGATCTTTTCTAAGGCATTCATCATCCTTTATAGGAACCTCCTCCAGTTGGTCTTCTTCAAGACAAATTTCTATCCATGCTAAGAGCCTCTTCAGGTAGTCTTCTTCAAGACAAATTTTATCCTTTCTAAGAACCTCTTCAGGTAGTCTTCTTTAAGACAGATCTTCATATCTATTCTAGGAATCTCTTCAGGTAGTCTTCTTCAAGACATTCCTTTTTCTAAGTTCCTTTTCAGGTAGTCTTCTTCAAGACATTCCTTTTCTAAGCACCTTTTGAGGTAGCCTTCTTCGAGACATTCTTGTTCTAAGTACCTTTTGAGGTAGTATTCTTCGAGACATTCTTATTCTAAGTACCTTTTCAGGTAGTCTTTTTCAAAACAATTTGGCATCCTTTTCAGTCTTGTTTAAGACATTCTACGAACCTTTATGGGTGGTCTTTTATAAGACATTCCTCATTCCTTGCCAAGAACTTTCTTAGGTAGTCCTTCTAAGATATCTTTCAGCCTTTTCAGGTACTTTTCTTTAAAGACATTCCTCATTCGTTGCTAAGAACCTTTTCAGGTAGTTCTCTTTAAGACAAATTTTCATATCCATGACAGAAACCTTTCAGGTAGTCTTACAGAAGACATTACTTCGTTCCACTCAATAAGTCAACCAAACATACGCATGAGCATAAGCATTACCCGCATACATAAACATTACCAAGCCGGCATAAGCATAGCCTTGGTATAGATGCAAATATGGTTTAAACAAGTTCAATAGGGAGATAAAATCTCGGGATCGACATCAGCATACATACATACGCATTAGCATTAGCATTAGCATATACATATCACAAAAGCCCAATTTTTATTGGCGATCCAAATCATTACAAAGTCCAGTTCTCGTCCTGACAAATCATTACAAAGTCCAGTTCTCGTCCTGGAAAACCATCAAATCCAATTCTCGTTTGGTAGTTAGTTCCCGTCTGAATGTTACATCAAAATTCAAATCATACTACAAAAGCATAGTCTCCAACCCTCGTGTTGTGATAGGTGTATTTCCCGACCCACGTGTCGTGAGTTTCCAACCCTCGTGTTGTGAAAGGTGTATTTTCTCCGACCCTCGAGTCGTGAGTCTCCAAACAGGAGAATCTTTTTTCATGCAGGTAAGTTTGCTAGAACTATAGCAAATGATTACTCTTATGCAGGTACGCTTGTTAGAACCATGGTAGGTAATTCCTTTGGTGCAGGTGAAATTTGTCCGAACCAGGGCAAATGATCCAAATGGTGCAGGTAAATTTTGCGATAAACCTCACAAATAACCCTATTGGTGCAGGTAAGTTTTGCGATAACCCTCGCAAATAACCCTATTGGTGCAGGTAAATTTTGCGATAACCCTCGCAAATAACCCTATTGGTGCAGGTAAATTTTGCGATAACCCTCGCAAATAACCCTATTGGTGCAGGTAAATTTTGCGATAACCCTCTCAAATAACCCTATTGGTGCAGGTAAATTTTGCGATAACCCTCGCAAATAACCCTATTGGTGCAGGTAAATTTTGCGATAACCCTCGCAAATAACCCTATTGGTGCTAGTAAATTTTGCGATAACCCTCGCAAATAACCCTATTGGTGCAGGTAAATTTTGCAATAACCCTCGCAAATAACCCTATTGGTGCAGGTAAATTTTGCGATAACCCTCGCAAATAACCCTATTGGTGCAGGTAAATTTTGCGATAACCCTCGCAAATAACCCTATTGGTGCAGGTAAATTTTGCGATAACCCTCGCAAATAACCCTATTGGTGGAGGTAAATTTTGCGATAACCCTCGCAAATAACCCTATTGGTGCAGGTAAATTTTGCGATAACCCTCGCAAATAACCCTATTGGTGCAGGTAAATTTTGCGATAACCCTCGCAAATAACCCTATTGGTGCAGGTAAATTTTGCGATAACCCTCGCAAATAACCCTATTGGTGCAGGTGAATTTTGCGATAACCCTCGCAAATAACCCTATTGGTGCAGGTGAATTTTGCGATAACCCTCGCAAATAACCCTATTGGTGCAGGTGAATTTGCGATAACCCTCGCAAATGACCCTATTGGTGCAGGTGAGTTTGCGATAACCCTCGCAAATGATCCTAAATGGTGCAGGTGAGTTTGCGATAACCCTCGCAAATGACCCTATTGGTGCAGGTGAGCTTGTTAGAATCATAACAAGTGATCCCTCTTACAAGTCCTCGCTATGTAAGACTCAGGCTTTAGCAGGACGGTTCTTTTCTCTCACACTCGAGCACAAGGTTTTTTCAAACGATACTTCAATTGGGTTTATCACGTTAGTCCCTCGGCAGTGATGTTCCCCAAAATTTCATCAACAACAAGCAAAGGTTCTATCTATCTTTTCAAAGCTACTAACACATCTCAACTAACAATCATGCATCATTTAACTAACATACTTCATTCATACATAATGCATATGCATACATCGCTCTCATTTATTTTGAGAAGCCTACCGCATCATACATCGCATGCATCATACCATTGCATAAAATTCAGGTTGCCTTTTTAGGCCGTGCTACAATCAAAGCAAGTGATTCTTTTGAAAGAATATGCTTCGCACTCTAAAAAAGAGGGGTATTTACCCTGGATGGCATCTTTAAGCCCATCTCCCACATAACTTCTTCCCAACAAATGCAAATTTCGGGGCATTCTCAGTGTCCAATCATCTTCTACCCTTAGATCACGATAGGCAGACGTGCCTATCCGATTCTTCAGGTTTAAGAAGATTGAACAGGGGCAGCTGTCATACCCCAAAATTTGCCCGATCAGATCTATATCTTTTAATTCATCAAGTGCCGAAATTAAGAGTCATGGGGTTTGACATTCTTATTGTCAAACCCACCCTCTTATAAAATACCCTGAGTTAAGATGAGGATTAAGGTTAGAAGGTGCTTGAGCCCAGTCATCTGACCCATCTGTTCCATTTTCGAGATCTTTAGTCCATTTCACATATAGCTTATGATTTTTTGTTCGATTATTAATTTTAAGAGGATTATCATTATTATTAGTTTAAATTTTTGCTATTTATCTTTATAATTATTTGATTTTTTCTTTCATTCATTTTTAAAATGCTAAGAAAAATACAAAAATTATGAAATAAATAAAAAAGGAAAAGGAGCTTTGTTGTTAAATATCCTAAGGCCCAAGGAATGCACAAAGATCATATAGAGTAATTTTGAACCTCTTGACTTATGGGCCTAAATTTTGGTCTCTAAACATGATCTTAATCTCACCAAAGGCCCATAAGTCCATTGTTTTATTTCTCATCATTTTAGTTCTTTTATATTAAATTTTTATTCATTAAAATCAAGAAAATGGTATGAAATAAAATAATGTGGGCATTGGTTTATTTTATTAGAAATCTTGGGCTGATTATCAAGATATGATCGTGGGAAGAGATTTGGCAAAGTGTGTGGTGCAAGAATGGAAAGAATCATATGCAAATTGAAGCAAATCTTCAATCAATAATTCAGCTTTTCCCATCTTTGATTCTTTCTCAAAATAAATAACCTAATTCAATCATATATAAAGGGACAAAACAACTGCAAAAAAGGGGGATTCTTTTGGCCGCAGAAAGAAAACCTGGTTCAGAATTGAGAAAAAAGAATCGGCAGAGGGACCTGAAAAGAACAACCGAATTTTTTGGAGAGAAATTGAATTTCGTGCTAGACGTTTGGAAGGAATTGAGAAGCTCTTGAGGATCCAAACACGTCCCTAGCACATCAGAGAAGGATTTTTGTTCATCCTCCAAAGTTGCAGCGTCAGGAACACTCCCACAGAGGCCACGGTTTGCTCACTTTTGTTTAAGATTGAATACACTCATTCATGTCCGATTAAGCTATTGTGATTGCGTTTTTATAATTGTTGTGATGCTGCGGAAGTTTCTGGGTGGTTTAATTCGTGATTAACCGCAAGAATAAGATTATGCCATTGCTAGGGTTTATAGCTCCATATTAGGGATTCTTCTTGCAGGCAAAATTGGATAAAAAGGAGATCACCATTGGATTCAGGGCGCAAAAACGAGTTGGAATATCATCTTTTCATTCATTTTTTTCGTTATTTGCAAGGTTTTCGTGTACAGGGTTTCTGGCTACGGCAAAGGGAACCGTAGGTATAACTCTGTATTCTTTTCAGAAAATAAATGAGGAAGATGCACAGCGAAGGGCGCACATGCTGGTTTTGAATATTTGCACGTGTTGTTTTTAATATATAATTTCTTTCGTGTATTATATCAACAAATGAAGCGCATAGTTGGAACGTAGGAGAGGTAATGGTGATAACCATGCAAACAACTGTTCGATTCCCAGCACAGGCCTCTCTTCCATTTATTTTTCATCAAAAACATTGTTCACAGATCCCCTACGGTGACGCTAACGCATGCACGTCGTACTCCCTCATTTCTCTACCTCAGGATCGCCACCAGTCCAGATCCAAGGAACCAGAACACGCACATCTACGGTACACCATCAAAAGCCAGCGACACAGGATCTTGCCCCAGGTTTCTCTTATTTATTTTTATATATATTATTTACATGTTATTTGTATTTTTTTTATTCTCTTAACATATTAATATATAATTTAAATTTTAAATTAGGATTAGGATATAAGATTAGGGTAGATTAAATTAGGATTTAGAATTTTCCCGATTATTCGACTATCTCGATTTAATTTATTCTAACTAATTTTAATTAATATTAAATCATAAAAACTCTAGGATGTGTAACCAAAGTATTAGGGTTTGCCCGATCCCATTACCGTTTGGCCAAACATTAATCTTAATATTAATTTTCTCCCCGAACCGACTATACCTATTAGTCGCAGTAGGCGAGAAATAATTTTGATTAATTTAATTTATTAATAATAATTTAATTAACCCTTAAATAATTCTCTCCTCGACCCGACTAAATCTATTAGACGCATTAGACGAGAGATAAAAAATACATAAAATTAAAATACACTTTAATTTGCTGCCTGCGATGATCAATCTATCGATCTGAGTAACCAGCAATGCCTTTAATCCGTTAGCTATACTGACCAAATCCATTGGTCACTGCATCTAACGGTGCCATATCAAATCAGGGTTGTACGCCCAAATCTAAAAAAAACACTAAACCACGATACTACAGTTACACTGCGATGTTCACAACTGCGATAAGGTAATTCAAAATACCTTCGAACATTTGCATTTCAAAACAACTTCAAATACAATCAAATTCAATTCTAAGGCGTACAACCCTGTGCCCGAACTACGTTGACTCTGATTCTCCCTAAGGAGATACGTAGGCACTTGGATAACCAAGGCGAGTCCCCCTCCCTAAAATATCAATTTTCACCCTATTCATTTCCTTAGCTATTAACCTTAATAATTTTAGCCATAAAACTATTATCTTCGATAAAACCTTAGGAAAGGGTTGAGGGTGCCTAACACCTTCCCTCAACCTGATTATAATAACTTACCCTGAATCTCTTAACTGCGTAGGGTTTCCTATTCGCCCTTCAGAATAGGTGGCGACTCTAAAAGCTAAATTTTTAGGGCAGGTTGCTACAGCTGGCGACTCTGCTGGGGATTAGTGATAACAAAACTGTAAATTATTATGCTCCTTTAGGTTTTGGCGAAGCATTTAGGGTTTTGGCGAATTTTCTAGGGATTGGCTTATTCGCCATTTTAGGGTTTGTGGTTTTTTTTAAATATCTAAATTTTTATTTATTTATTTATTTATTCGCAATTTCAATTATTTACAGTGATTTAATTAAATATTTGTGTACTTGAATATTTGTTATTTTACGGCATATCTTGGGATATATAAATTGCAGTTAAACCTAAGCGTGGGAATTATAATAATGACCAGAGGGGAATTACATCGCCTACGAGTCTTATTATAATTCCACTCAGAGTGGGTTGAATATCTGGAAAGGTCTGATACGAGGCTCGACCTTGTTGAGGGCTGGACTTGGTATTTGGCTGATCTCTCTGGGAACCTACCCCTAAAATTCGAACCTTATGGATAAAATGAGTTGTTCTAAAATCCAAAGAGACAACAAGTCTCGGCAGCTACGAACGATCCCATGAGACCTTCTAGAGCATACCAATGGGAAGGGTAGGCACCCTAAGCCGTTACGTCGAACCTATGAACCTATGGCTTATGTGCTTACGTGCTTATTATATATATGAAATTTATATACTGCAGATGCCTTGCATTTTAATATTGCAGGTATTCCTACGCATTCCCTGGCCTGCAGGGACCCCATTTCTAAGACCATGTCCTCCCCACGAAGGACACCTTCGTTTACGCACGTCAATTGGCCTCTCGATGGCCATGCAATCTAGTGACTGTCTTGAACGGTCACTCGGTGCTTACATCTACGCATTCCCTAGCCTATAGGGATTATATTTCTAAAAACGCATCCTTCATACGAAGGACATCTTTGTTAGCATACGTCAATTGGCCTCTCGATAGCCATGCGATTCGGTGACTATCTTGAACGGTCACCCAGTGCTTACTCCTACGTACTCCCTAGTCTATAGGGATTTTCTTTTACATCCATGTGTTTTCACAATGACGCGTCCTTCTCCGAAGGACAACTTCATTAGCATGCGTTCGATTGGCCTCTCGATGGTTGTGAGATCTAGTGACTGTCCTGAACGATCACTCCATGCTGGTTTCTGCGCACCCTCTAACTTGTAGGGTTTGGATTTCCATCTATACATCTTTCATCCCTAGCCGGTAGGGATTTCACTTCATCTAATATCGTCCTTATATGGGTTGTGTTCCGCATAGAGAACCTTCCCACCAAGGAAAACTTCATTGGTACACGTTGATTGGCCTCTCGATGGCCATGAGACTTGGTGACTGTCTTGAACGGTCACTAGCAGCTACCTTCTACATACTCCCGAATCTAAGGGATTTCCATTGGCATGTCATAACATCTATCTTGCAAGGATTTCGTTAAGGTCTAATGTCGCCTTTAAGGCTACCCCTAGGATTATACGTCACACGTCTGCATTTGCATTCAAGGAGTTACAATACAAGGAGTCTCTCGCATACGCATGCATCTGCATTTTCATTCATTCATTTACATTTACATTCGCATCTTCTCCCGTACCCTTACTTACCGCGCTAGCCGATTTCCCGAGACTCAAAAAAAATCAAAAGGATTGTAGACTATGGAGGAAGGAGGATAAATTATCGAGAACGAACTGGGTCTCACAAGGAGGAAAAAGGATGCCTTTCGTTATGCCACATGTCCATGCCTCATCGTAACAAGATCATAATACAACAAAGGTTATCATCGAGTAAGGATTACTTCAACAAAAGAGTTTCGTCATAGATGCACTCAAGGGGTATCTAGTCATAAGGGGATTCATCTTAGAACATATCAAACTTACAAGGATGCTCTACGATAACCTGGGGGCAAGGATTAGTCCAACAGGGGCAAAACCCTGAGCAAAGATGCCTATTTACAATGGAGGGAAGGCGACATCTGTTAACTCCCCATCAAGGGGCAAAAGGGTCATGGGTTTCTTTATCAATCTACAAACCCTGAAGGTTTCAAATGGTGTGATACTATCCTTAAAAAAAGCCAAAGAGGTTCAGTCAAAGGAAACCCATGAAGTTCCGATACGACGAAAACCTATCGCTAACGATTTATTCCCAACAGGTTTGACATGCCTAAGGAAAATTCGAGGCTGCCCTCACTTATACAAGTCCAAAGAACTAAGGAGTGAAACAATGTCAGTGGATCTACAAAGGAGATTATCCCTAAGATCAATAGGTGTTTACCATGCTCACAATTTCAACCCTTACGACCGCTAAGTGCCACTCAAGATAAAAGTTGTACCTTCGGATTAACAATTCTAATGGGATGACCATGCAGGTTTTGGAGTAGATTCATTCGCTCACTACTACGACTTTCTAGTCGCACACTTCTATTTTTAGAATTATTAACAAACTTGAGGGAGAATGACGAATACAAATGACTAAGTCCAGCTAAACATATGCTTTTAAGGTAAGACCGCGCCGAGGATGTACAGGCATTGCTTCAATTCCTAAACAGTGGAGATATAAGGATGTTAATCCCTCGTTACCCCCTCGAGCCAGGAGTTGGAGTTTGTTTCTACTTTTCAAATAAACCTTGATTTTAACCAGGGGCAGGGTAGATTTCAATTAATCCAATGGTGTATTTTGGTGGTCAAGAGAATCAGTCAATCCAAGTAGGGATTCAAGCAAGGAGCAAAGCAAAGGTTCAAGCACATCTTCTTCCTCGTGTTCATCCAAGAATGAGGAAGTAATGGAGATGACATTCACAACAATTTTCTTCCTCATTACATCATTCAAGATCGAGGAAGTATCAAAGGTGAAGCTTACGAATCAAAGTCAACATGGCAGTCACAACATTCAATATCCAAGGATCAAATCGTAAAAGGAGCCTTCAAAAGAAAAACGCCCGCTAAGTCAAAATGGAAAATTCCATGAAAAGAAAACAAAATGACTTAGGCAAAAATTAGGGCATCCCGATGAATCAAATCCAAAAGAATTGGTTCATGCAAAATAAGGGATAAAAACAAAAAAAAGGCGAAATACAAAGGATAATCTTGTGACTGCTAAACCATCAAAGCTTCACATCAATGCTTGGATCTTCACTAAAAGCGTCTGCTCAACTGAAACGGTTCTCTTGCAAACAAAGCACATCCATTGGATTAAGCGAATTTTTAGGATTTGGAGAACATCAAGGAGAAAGGGGTGGGACAAATAAAATTTTGAGCCTTATATCCATTGTTTCTTAAAACATGAACCATGCCAAGTTACAACAGTTAAAAGTCCTAATTGAGGCAAGGTTAACCACGAAAGCATACTAAGCAGGATTTTGTTATACTGACTCCTAAAGTTTGTTAAAACTACTTCTAATCACTACGCTTCTTCAAGCATTCACTTCTAATCATCCAGTCCTAATTCATAACGGACTTCGATTTCAAAACTTGCATACACATTGCATTGGAGTTACTTCTCAAATGGTACAACGTCATCTGCAAATATACACTTAGCATCGAGGAGATCTCGAAATTGGTTTAATCAAAGGCGATCTTTCTAATAAAGACTCTGGAATGGGGGGAATCACATCTAGGGGGTTCCCCTTAACAGGGGCAAAATTTCAAGCGTCGCAGGGGCATGCAATCAAACATCCTATTAACTAGGGGCATTCATCCTAAGGGTTTAATCAACTTGGGGCACACCTCAAAGCAATCTCAATCAGGGGCATGTCAAACATGGGAAGAATTCAAGTCAAAAGGATAGAACGCTACGGATAGCCCTCCATATCCTGGAGATCAAGAGCATACCCTTCAGTCTAAACGTCAAAACATATGACAAGATTATTTCTCAGGGCACTTCCTTCATGGCTTGGAGATCATAGGCATCTTTTCCAATAAACATTGGGGCATTGGATATCAATTACAAAAAGTAAACAACTCAAAGAGTTAAAAGTGTGGAGAACCTCCAAAGGTTAAAGGCGTGGAGTATTTCACAAAATCAAACTGGGGCAAGGCGCACAACAAAAGAAAAAGGTGTTCCCACACTTTACAAATCTTTCTCCTAACTACGATCTTCAAGAAACAGGGATTGGGAATCGCGCTAGCATCCAACAAACCTACAACATTAGCAAGCTATACACGCTTTGGTTGTTAACAACCTATCATTGAAGCATCATATAAGTCATGCATTGCATATATTGGTTGATACATTACACCATACCCTGCTAGGAATTCTTCTTCCAGACATTATCTTTCTAAGTACCGTTTCAGGTGGTCTTCTTTAGGACATTCTACAAGCCTTTCTAGATGATCTTTTCTAAGGCATTCATCATCCTTTATAGGAACCTCCTCCAGTTGGTCTTCTTCAAGACAAATTTCTATCCATGCTAAGAGCCTCTTCAGGTAGTCTTCTTCAAGACAAATTTTATCCTTTCTAAGAACCTCTTCAGGTAGTCTTCTTTAAGACAGATCTTCATATCTATTCTAGGAACCTCTTCAGGTAGTCTTCTTCAAGACATTCCTTTTTCTAAGTTCCTTTTCAGGTAGTCTTCTTCAAGACATTCCTTTTCTAAGCACCTTTTAAGGTAGCCTTCTTCGAGACATTCTTGTTCTAAGTACCTTTTGAGGTAGTCTTCTTCGAGACATTCTTATTCTAAGTACCTTTTCAGGTAGTCTTTTTCAAAACAATTTGGCATCCTTTTCAGTCTTGTTTAAGACATTCTACGAACCTTTATGGGTGGTCTTTTATAAGACATTCCTCATTCCTTGCCAAGAACCTTCTTAGGTAGTCCTTCTAAGACATCTTTCAGCCTTTTCAGGTACTTTTCTTTAAAGACATTCCTCATTCTTTGCTAAGAACCTTTTCAGGTAGTTCTCTTTAAGACAAATTTTCATATCCATGCCAGAAACCTTTCAGGTAGTCTTACATAAGACATTACTTCGTTCCACTCAATAAGTCAACCAAACATACGCATGAGCATAAGCATTACCCGCATACATAAACATTACCAAGCCGGCATAAGCATAGCCTTGGTATAGATGCAAATATGGTTTAAACAAGTTCAATAGGGAGATAAAATCTCGGGATCGACATCAGCATACATACATACGCATTAGCATTAGCATTAGCATATACATATCACAAAAGCCCAATTTTTATTGGCGATCCAAATCATTACAAAGTCCAGTTCTCGTCCTGGCAAATCATTACAAAGTCCAGTTCTCGTCCTGGAAAACCATCAAATCCAATTCTCGTTTGGTAGTTAGTTCCCGTCAGACTGTTACATCAAAATTCAAATCATACTACAAAAGCATAGTCTCCAACCCTCGTGTTGTGATAGGTGTATTTCCCGACCCACGTGTCGTGAGTTTCCAACCCTCGTGTTGTGAAAGGTGTATTTTCTCCGACCCTCGAGTCGTGAGTCTCCAAACAGGAGAATCTTTTTTCATGCAGGTAAGTTTGCTATAACTATAGCAAATGATTACTCTTATGCAGGTACGCTTGTCAGAACCATGGCAGGTAATTCCTTTGGTGCAGGTGAAATTTGTCCGAACCAGGGCAAATGATCCAAATGGTGCAGGTAAATTTTGCGATAACCCTCGCAAATAACCCTATTGGTGCAGGTAAGTTTTGCGATAACCCTCGCAAATAACCCTATTGGTGCAGGTAAATTTTGCGATAACCCTCGCAAATAACCCTATTGGTGCAGGTAAATTTTGCGATAACCCTCGCAAATAACCCTATTGGTGCAGGTAAATTTTGCGATAACCCTCGCAATTAACCCTATTGGTGCAGGTAAATTTTGCGATAACCCTCGCAAATAACCCTATTGGTGCAGGTAAATTTTGCGATAACCCTCGCAAATAACCCTATTGGTGCAGGTGAATTTTGCGATAACCCTCGCAAATAACCCTATTGGTGCAGGTGAATTTGCGATAACCCTCGCAAATGACCCTATTGGTGCAGGTGAGTTTGCGATAACCCTCGCAAATGATCCTAAATGGTGCAGGTGAGTTTGCGATAACCCTCGCAAATGACCCTATTGGTGCAGGTGAGCTTGTTAGAATCATAACAAGTGATCCCTCTTACAAGTCCTCGCTATGTAAGACTCAGGCTTTAGCAGGACGGTTCTTTTCTCTCACACTCGAGCACAAGGTTTTTTCAAACGATACTTCAATTGGGTTTATCACGTTAGTCCCTCGGCAGTGATGTTCCCCAAAATTTCATCAACAACAAGCAAAGGTTCTATCTTTCTTTTCAAAGCTACTAACACATCTCAACTAACAATCATGCATCATTTAACTAACATACTTCATTCATACATAATGCATATGCATACATCGCTCTCATTTATTTTGAGAAGCCTACCGCATCATACATCGCATGCATCATACCATTGCATAAAATTCAGGTTGCCTTTTTAGGCCGTGCTACAATCAAAGCAAGTGGTTCTTTTGAAAGAATATGCTTCGCACTCTAAAAAAGAGGGGTATTTACCCTGGATGGCATCTTTAAGCCCATCTCCCACATAACTTCTTCCCAACAAATGCAAATTTCAGGGCATTCTCAGTGTCCAATCATCTTCTACCCTTAGATCACGATAGGCAGACGTGCCTATCCGATTCTTCAGGTTTAAGAAGATTGAACAGGGGCAGCTGTCATACCCCAAAATTTGCCCGATCAGATCTATATCTTTTAATTCATCAAGTGCCGAAATTAAGAGTCATGGGGTTTGACATTCTTATTGTCAAACCCACCCTCTTATAAAATACCCTGAGTTAAGATGAGGATTAAGGTTAGAAGGTGCTTGAGCCCAGTCATCTGACCCATCTGTTCCATTTTCGAGATCTTCAGTCCATTTCACATATAGCTTATGATTTTTTGTTCGATTATTAATTTTAAGAGGATTATCATTATTATTAGTTTAAATTTTTGCTATTTATCTTTATAATTATTTGATTTTTCTTTCATTCATTTTTAAAATGCTAAGAAAAATACAAAAATTATGAAATAAATAAAAAAGGAAAAGGAGCTTTGTTGTTAAATATCCTAAGGCCCAAGGAATGCACAAAGATCATATAGAGTAATTTTGAACCTCTTGACTTATGGGCCTAAATTTTGGTCTCTAAACATGATCTTAATCTCACCAAAGGCCCATAAGTCCATTGTTTTATTTCTCATCATTTTAGTTCTTTTATATTAAATTTTTATTCATTAAAATCAAGAAAATGGTATGAAATAAAATAATGTGGGCATTGGTTTATTTTATTAGAAATCTTGGGCTGATTATCAAGATATGATCGTGGGAAGATATTTGGCAAAGTGTATGGTGCAAGAATGGAAAGAATCATATGCAAATTGAAGCAAATCTTCAATCAATAATTCAGCTTTTCCAATCTTTGATTCTTTCTCAAAATAAATAACCTAATTCAATCATATATAAAGGGACAAAACAACTGCAAAAAAGGGGGATTCTTTTGGCCGCAGAAAGAAAACCTGGTTCAGAATTGAGAAAAAAGAATCGGCAGAGGAACCTGAAAAGAACAACCGAATTTTTTGGAGAGAAATTGAATTTCGTGCTAGTCGTTTGGAAGGAATTGAGAAGCTCTTGAGGATCCAAACACGTCCCTAGCACATCAGAGAAGGATTTTTGTTCATCCTCCAAAGTTGCAGCGTCAGGAACACTCCCATAGAGGCCACGGTTTGCTCACTTTTGTTTAAGATTGAATACACTCATTCATGTCCGATTAAGCTATTGTGATTGCGTTTTTATAATTGTTGTGATGCTGCGGAAGTTTCTGGGTGGTTTAATTCGTGATTAACCGCAAGAATAAGATTATGCCATTGCTAGGGTTTATAGCTCCATATTAGGGATTCTTCTTGCAGGAAAAATTGGATAAAAAGGAGATCACCATTGGATTCAGGGCGCAAAAACGAGTTGGAATATCATCTTTTCGTTCATTTTTTTTCGTTATTTGCAAGGTTTTCGTGTACAGGGTTTCTGGCTACGGCAAAGGGAACGTAGGTATAACTCTGTATTCTTTTCAGAAAATAAATGAGGAAGATGCACAGCGAAGGGCGCGCATGCTGGTTTTGAATATTTGCACGTGTTGTTTTTAATATATAATTTCTTTCGTGTATTATATCAACAAATGAAGCGCATAGTTAGAACGTAGGAGAGGTAATGGTGATAACCATGCAAACAGCTGTTCGATTCCCAGCACAGGCCTCTCTTCCATTTATTTTTCATCAAAAACATTGTTCACAGATCCCCTACGGTGACGCTAACGCATGCACGTCGTACTCCCTCATTTCTCTACCTCAGGATCGCCACCAGTCCAGATCCAAGGAACCAGAACACGCACATCTACGGTACACCATCAAAAGCCAGCGACACAGGATCTTGCCCCAGGTTTCTCTTATTTATTTTTATATATATTATTTACATGTTATTTGTATATTTTTTTTTATTCTCTTAACATATTAATATATTATTTAAATTTTAAATTAGGATTAGGATATAAGATTAGGGTAGATTAAATTAGGATTTAGAATTTTCCCGATTATTCGACTATCTCGATTTAATTTATTCTAACCAATTTTAATTAATATTAAATCATAAAAACTCTAGGATGTGTAACCAAAGTATTAGGGTTTGTCCGATCCCATTACCGTTTGGCCAAACATTAATCTTAATATTAATTTTCTCCCCGAACCGACTATACCTATTAGTCGCAGTAGGAGAGAAATAATTTTGATTAATTTAATTTATTAATAATAATTTAATTAACCCTTAAATAATTCTCTCCTCGGCCCGACTAAATCTATTAGTCGCATTAGACGAGAGATAAAAAATACATAAAATTAAAATACACTTTAATTTGCTGCCTGCGATGATCAATCTATCGATCTGAGTAACCAGCAATGCCTTTAATCCGTTAGCTATACTGACCAAATCCATTGGTCACTGCATCTAACGGTGCCATATCAAATCAGGGTTGTACGCCCAAATCTAAAAAAAACACTAAACCACGATACTACAGTTTTTTAACACTGCGATGTTCACAACTGCGATAAGGTAATTCAAAATACCTTCGAACATTTGCATTTCAAAACAACTTCAAATACAATCAAATTCAATTCTAAGGCGTACAACCCTGTGCCCGAACTACGTTGACTCTGATTCTCCCTAAGGAGATACGTAGGCACTTGGATAACCAAGGCGAGTCCCCCTCCCTAAAATCTCAATTTTCACCCTATTCATTTCCTTAGCTATTAACCTTAATAATTTTAGCCATAAAACTATTATCTTCGATAAAACCTTAGGAAAGGGTTGAGGGTGCCTAACACCTTCCCTCAACCTGATTATAATAACTTACCCTGAATCTCTTAACTGCGTAGGGTTTCCTATTCGCCCTTCAGAATAGGTGGCGACTCTAAAAGCTAAATTTTTAGGGCAGGTTGCTACATGGTGATTCCAAAAGCAGTGTTGAATTTGGGTTGTTGGGTTGTTGTTTCAGAAGTTGGGGCTGTCATGGCTGCAGGTAAGGGATAGTTTGGGTGGTGCGGAAGAATTTGAATGATGGCTAGAAAAGAAGGCTGATCGAAAAACTAGCTGCTGATACCACATTGGAAAATATTTCGATGCGTTTTATTGATTATCAACATGTAATATATACAAGAATTAAAAATGTAGAATAGGAAAACAATTTCCTCATATTCATTACATATTAACAAAAAACTGCTTTAAAAATATGAGACATTATCTGGGTTGAAGTTCTTCATAGCCAGCACAAAGAACACAAAAAATTTGGCAATTTTTGTTCTTCCGTGTAAACATCATTCATCAGCCTTTTTTCCACGTTTGGTTCATTTCTTGACTTTAGTTAAAGAAATGTCACCTTCAGGAAGAGCCTTAACGGAGATTTCGATAAAATATGAAATCCTCACTCACACTTTCCAAAATCTGTTTCAAAGGTTATACATATGAAATTATTGAGTAAATGATAATGGTTAAAAGTATGTCATTATAAGTGGAAGGAAATAAACCTGTAGTGAATGCGAGGTTTGCTGAACTACCGCGGTTGGCTGGGAAAAATAGAAATATTAAATAGTTAAAATGGTTATTTTATCCGATACGTAGGTTCAAGCGATGAAAAGGAAGAGTACCTGAAATTTCGCAAGAGCACCTTCAAGTTGAGTGATAAGTTGTTCATCTTTTAGGAACAACACGACTTAACTACTTTTCTATCTTGGTTGCCATTTCACTTTGAATGCAAAATTTTTCTCCAACATTGAATCAAGTTTGATGGGGAACTCGAGGGGATAATTGATTCCAGCCTATAATGTGTATGATAGTAAGGTGAAAGCAATCAAGACAACAACCACATAATAAAGTACGAAAAAAATTAAAACTTAGTTAGAAGACTATGGCCTCGTGAACATGAGTCATGGTTGAGCGGCGTTTTGCAGCAGTGGTTTCAATTAGCTCTGCAGCCTTGCGATCCTAAAAAACAAATTTTGATGTTTCTCCGTCATGTAGAACTTCTACAACAATCTTAAACCTAAAGCGGTGGGGGTAAAAAAACATGAAAACATAAGTTTATATCAACCAAGAATGAAGTTGCTAAGCAGGGAGTGAAGTCCAAACCTCCACATTTCTTCTTCTGTATGGTGACCATCCCTGTAAAAAAATGGAGCTTTGCTAGCCTTGGCAGCTTGAGGGCACTAGTGGCAAGCACGGTAGCACCAACTGTTTTCTGAAGCTATAAGTTTTCAGTGGTGGCAACGGTCACGCAAAAAGTGGGCTGCACATAAACGGGACATTATGCAATTGAAAATGGATAATTTAGTAATGAAATCAGTATAGTAAAAATAACAATATTGTATACCTCGCACAACTGGATGATCTCACATAGAGTAGTGCTGCTCAATGTCCTTCCAATAGATTCCTTAGGCAAACTGCATGAGAAAATATGTTTCATAAAAGTGTACACAATACTACAACATTTAATAAAAACATAAGGTATCTTAGTTTTAATATGGCAAGGCAAAGGGAGGGAGTCCACCGTTTGATAAAATCATTCACTTCAGGCAGATCCGCATTGATGTGGAGTTTGGTCACATTGTATGTGTTTTTATTTTTGATAAGAAAAGGATGCATTAATAAGATGCACAAGGGGTGCATAACCCATTACAACCAAAACATGAAAACAAAGTTGTTACAAACTCCCACCTTAATAAAAAACAATGACCCGGGAATTGATTCCAATCCGACCAAACAAATTCGACTAACCCCCTCTTTCCTACGACCAACCATTCTCAAGATAACAATTTAATCATCCCGGTACTATCAAAATGATTCAAAATCCCCCCCCCCCTCAAAAAGGATAGAATTCCTACATAACCAAATCACCCAACAAAAAGACAAGCCAAAATACCAACCTAAACTAACATTAAACTTATTACTACAACATACCTCCAAAGCTTGCAAACGGTCCACAATGGTTCCGTCAAAATCGATCAAGTCCACCCGAAGCCAAATACAAAGGTTGTTCCACCACCGTTTGACAATGGGACAACCACCAAAAAGATGCTCTATATCTTCATTATCCATGAGACAAAGAGGACACACAAGGTCATGAGCACACCGTAAAATACCCCGTCTTGCCAAATTCATCTTTGTCGGAAGTCTATTAATGAGCAACTTCCACCCAAAAAATAAGATTTTACTAGGGACTTTAGTGGACCAAAGCTTCTTGTAAATCATGCGCCAAGAACTATCCGCTACTTCTTTAGCGTTTATAGCCTTTGTAATAACTTCGTATGTGTTTGTCACAACTAGTTTATATTTCCCTACATAGAGAAAAAAATATTAACACACAATAATATACAATAGTATAGTGTATTGGATAATAATGTTTGAATTATTATTTGCAGTGAACATTCCTTCTTCACTTTAGCAAATTTCAGCAGAATAACAGCGGATTTCGAGGAATCATTAAATTTTTGTCTGTAGTCGAAGAAATCAATTGCGTATCCTTCTTAGAGTGTACAGTTCAATGTGTTGTCGCTTCAGTTTAAAATGGATTCGGTTAGTGATCACAACAAACACAAAGCATTAAAGATTATCGAAACCCTAAATATAATAGATAAACATTCATATCTCAAATCTCGCAAAAGCATGTTGACTTTCGGTTTTTTCATTCATTTTAACATTGAGTGTAACAAACATCATCAACAACACCAATAATATCTACAATAAAAGGAAATGTCTTTGAAATTGATAATAATCCAGTAAAAGAAAATAAAACACATATTTTCATTAGTTGAATCACAATACCACAAAAAATGTTCTTCTGCCACTTCCCTGATTTAATATCGGCGAACGGGGGTTAAGCTGGTTGGTTTATCTGGGATATCATATTTCCCAATATCCCCAATGGTTGTACCCCCATTGAATTTGAGGAGAAATTTGTGGTTAGTTGGCTTGAACATTAATTCATTTGGTTGAATCTGAAAGTTTGACATGGTACATGTACCGTTGTCCATCAGCATGGAATCAAAAGTTTGTTTGAAGATCGTCGGAACAACCACATGAATGGCACATCCATTAAATTTAATGATCAAATCAAATAACATTAGGAATCAAAAAGGAAAACATGAAAACATTAACAAAGAAACAATCTGTTGTGAAAATCTAGAAACCCTAATAAATCAGAATCAACAAAACCAAGTTAGTAAAGAAAAAAACGTGTTGAACTTATACTTACGTTTAGAAACAGTCAGAAGCAACAAACTGTTGTGAAAAAAAACTTTTTGTGAAAAACCTGAAACCCTAAAAAATCATAATCAACGAAATCAAGTTAGTAAAGACAAAGAAAAACAACATCAGTGATGAAAGCATGTCGAAAGAAACAAATTTTATGAATAAAATGACAAACCCTAAAAAATTTAGAAGCAATAGTTTGAACTGATAAGACCTAAAAATAAAGAAACATCATCCATTTTGAACTTAGACATACACTTTTGTCGACGATGACCATTTAAAAATGCTCTTTCGTAGCGGTGATGACCTCCCATTCATGGTGAATTTTGACGGCTACTCTCCAGAGTTCTTTGAGGTCGTTGATATCGCTAACCATCTCAAACGGACTGGTCATTTGTTTCTCCGGGGGCAACAAAATTCAAATCGGAAAGAAAATTTGTTGAATGGAAGAGAGAAACTTAGAGTTAAAAAAAAACAATAGCAAAGTCATTATGAGAGGTATAAGAGAGAATCAGGATCCTTCTATAACAGAGGGTGATTAGACCCATCGATAAAGGTGAAAAAATATGTCCTGGTTGGAATGGCAGATGTTGCAGAAGGATTTGGTTGGGGAGAAATACATCGTTACTCAAGTTGTAGTTGTATATATACACATATTTGTAATTTGGTTTTATTATTTTCAATAATAACAATTTTTCCTATTAACTTTTCTCATTCTTAGCTAAAAATGACTCACACACTAACAAATACATCACGATTTATTTAAACGTACACGATTTATTTAAACGTACTTATGCATGTGAAGCTAATTAAGAAACTGAACTTAATAAAAAATGCCTCGATAGATTAATTTTATAAAATATAGAATTTATTTGTACATAGTGATGAGTATCAAATAGGTAAAAATAGTGGGTATTTTTTTGGGTTTCGTACTTAAAATAGTGGTTATTGAAAAGTGAAATATTGTGTATATTTGAAATAACGGAAAGAATAAGAAACAAATTAAAGTTTTAGTACAATGATTCTTTACACTTATTGTTGGCTATACTCTGTTTTTTAATTAGTTCATGCGATAAAATTAACTTTTATCATTTATATTACACTTATTTAATTAAATGAAATTTTGATAAAAATAAATATGATATTGTATCTATCTAGAAATATAATAATGAAGGCAACATGAAGATTTATGTTAATTTATGCTTTAATTGATATAGGTTAATATAAGTGATTTTTCTTTTTTTTTTTTTAACAAAACTTTATTAATGGATTTTTTTTAATCAAATGAAGATTGAACTAATTCAAAAGCAACACAAGGCGATCGCTCGGATCCAGCCCTAAAGAAAGATGAAAAGAAGATAAAAGCTAAAAACCCATTCGTTTTGCTATATGTGGCCTAAAATTTCTGCTATACTAACCCCTATAAACAATCATATGTATAATATTATCCAAGATATTCACCTTATCAACAACATTACCAAAACAAATATCGTTATGATATTTTCACACACTATAAGCAGTCTTCGCAGCAACTAGCTTCAGGATGCTCTCCACCCTTTACCATTAGTATTCTTGTTCAACCACAAGATAATGAATATTTTTTATTAATTCAATTTTCAAATCATATCAAAATCAGACTTTAAAAATTAATTATAGTGAAATATAATCTAATATTTTAGTAATTTATAATTTATAATTTTAGAGTGTTCAAAATTTTTTTATAACAACATTATATATAAAAAAAATATTTAAAATTTATTAAATTAAATTCTTTATCGTAGGACGTGTTTATTATTTGTTTTTTTACCTTGACAACATGAAGCTAGCAAGAAAAAGAATAAGGATATGATAATTTAGAATTAATTCATGAGCATATTTAATATGGCAAGGAAAAAAATAGCAAGTCATGTTTTTTGGAATAGGTCCACCACTAAATTATATATCATTAAGTTAAATTAAAGTTTTGGAAAACATGTTTTTTTCATTTGTGAATAAGATGAATTAAAGGCTAAAAACATGTCCAAATTCATAGTCATAATTATTACACGAGTAATATGACTCTTTATCATGCATTTGAAATTTTGTTACTTAAATTATATAAAGTGAGAAGTTATTGTTAGCAATGAAAAGAATAAAGTTTGAGTGATTTGTCTCCCAAAAAAGTTTGAAACGCATTAAAATTGTTTATATGTTGTCAAGATTTGATTGGATGAAAAGGTTATTGGGTTTTTGCACGTTGATTTATTGATCAGGTAATATCAATTAGCCAAATATGTTAACAATGTCTTCTACATTCAGTAAGAGGAAAAAAGGACTAAAAAATAGGATTAGAATGGTAGAGATGTTGTCTATTTTTTAATTTTAACCGATCTAATTTTAAACAAAGTGAATAAAAAAATTTTAATTAAAGAAAAGAATTGAATAAATAAATAAAATCATAAAATTCGTTAAGTTAACAAGAAGAAAAATCTAAAAAGAAGAAAGTACAAGATTTGTAGCAAAATCTTTCTTGTCAGTTTACTAAAAAATATAATAAAATAATTAAAATAAAAACAAATAAAAAGTAAAAATAAAAAGAAATTGTACCAATTTTATAATTTTTAATATTTACAAAAGTTACAATTAACTATTTTATTAATTTTTAATATTTTTAATTTTCCAAGTTTTATTATTTCTATAAAAAACTATAAACAAATATGATATTTTTAATATATTTAACCAATAATATATCTAATCCATATATAGACTACATAAATGCTATTTTTTAAATTTGTTTGAATTATAGACTTAGCTTTTCTTTTTAGCCTTCCACTATAGACTTTTTTTATTAGGAAAATGCTAACGAGTGTCTGCGAGATAATTTAAACATTATTTAATAAATTAAAACAATAAAGTTTAAAATCAAAATAAATGTATCCAATACATTAAAAATATATTAATTAACTTTTTAAGAAAATATTGAATATATTCAATACATTGAATCGATAGTTTTTTTATTTGAAATTTTTAATTAGTGTGCCGAGCACTAGTTAGCGTGACACTTTTTATTACTTCTGAAACATCTTTATTTATCTTTTTCGATTGATTGAAAATATTCAAATATCAATCAAATAGCATAAATACTAAATCTTTATTTTATTAGTAGAATATCACACCTCTTTTAATTGTTTTAATATGTAATGAATTTTACTTTTCATTTATAGAATTGTATACTTTCTAATTTGTGAAAAATATATACATGTTTAATAATAACCTAGCTAGGCTCTTTTTATTTTCTTATAATAACAATGTTGAAACTTTTTACTAAAAAAATATTTAATATATCTTTAAAACTAATTTAATAATTTTTCTACTTTATTGAGTAAAATATAAATGTAAGTTACTTAAAAACAAATAAAATAAATTTGATGTTTGAATCAAATTTAAATTTATTTATTAAATTAAATGCACGTTTGGGTGTTTGGGTGAATGGTAATTTGAGCATATAATATCACTTTGATTTGGAAATAATTGGATACAACTAGATTCCTACTAACATTGGAAATACATCCTTTATATTATTTGAAATCACTTTTACTATTTTTAGATATTTTCGACACATGACCATTGACCACTATATTAAATACTATACTCGCTTTCATATATATTTTTCCTCTCATTTTTATATCTTCACGTGATACACAATCCAGTTCCATCTAGTACTGAGTACTACTAGGATGCCATATTGTGAAATCATGGTTATGTTATTATCATGTCTCGTGTGATATAGTAGTACTGTTCAATTATTGTGAAGGATTTAATGCAATAGCTGGTTTGGTTGGGTATGCATGTGATATAGCTGGTTGGCTTGATTTTAAATAACCTAATAAATTAAAATGAATTGTAATTAAATATTTAAAACTCAGCAATTAAAAATATTTGAATTTATTATGAATTATTTTAGTTATTATTTAAAACTATTAGATTGAAAAGAATTAATGATTAAGATGTAAATTAAGTAATAATAACTTACTCTTTATATATATATATATATATATATATATATATATATATATATATATATATATATATATATATATATATATATATATATATATATATATATATATATATATATATCATCCATGCATTAGAGGGCAGTATTGATTCGCGTTTCGCATTCTCATTGATTGGTTTTAGGATAGAGCCATAGAGGGTGCAAATTGAATCACAAAACTCACTTGTGTTTTTTTTTTTACATTAAGATATGTTATATTCTTTTCTCTTAAAGATCTAATAGTTGCAATTTATGTTGTATGTTGTGACTTATGGATAGATTCTTTATAGATAAGTTTGAGCCAATTAAGGCATTGGAAGTAATGGTTTATAGTTGTTGAGTTTGAATGAGAGTAGATAAACTAAGTATAGAGGTAGCGTTATTAGGTAACATTATTATTTATCAGTGAATGTGAATCAAATATGAAAGAGCCATGAAGAGTGCGTTATGCTTTTATGCTTCCATGCTTAATGTTTTCATTTTTGTAATTTATAATATTCCAATACATTATTATAAAAAAAATCTTTTACGCAGTTGTTTGGACAAGCATGTATCTTATCATAGCTCATGTCAATAGAGAACAACATCTTTTTGGCCTCATATGTTCGATTAGGAAGAACATTATCCTCTGGTAGCATATCTTTCGTAACGGTAAATAACCTTGTGAAACTTTTATCCGACCATCCATTGTCCGCCTTTAAGTTGTACAACCATTATACGACAGTTTCTCTGCATCGCTTACCAACCTCTCAAACATTTTGGGACAATCCTTAAGATCTTCTTTAAGTGCTTCTGCAATCTCTTCGACTCGATCATAATCGTATGTATCCGTGCCATTGTCGTTTGTAGCATAGGTCGTATTATCCCTCGATTCAACATTCCCGTTACTTTTCTCAACATGCAAATTCTAACATGTATAACTTCTATCAATTCCATGCCTCTTTAAATGCGATGCCAACTGAACCGCGTCAACCCGACTCCCATAACATCAACCCAAGGAAGGACATGTCATTCAACTGAGGTTTTTGGCGTGCGCAACAACAAGCTTAACGAATTTTGATACCCCATTATCATACTCTTTCGACAATCGATTGACAGACATCCATTTTTTATCCATGATTTTACTACTAAGCTAAACAAAAACACTAATTAGTTACACAACTATAACGATAGAACAACTAATTACCTGTAGAGAAAGTCAGCAACTTCTGGAACCACACAGTGTAAGATTCTTGGAAATGGACAGAATTTGACTCTTCACATGTAATCCCTACCTAACAAAGATATTCCTGACCAACATTTATCACGATGGAAAAAAAAGCATGAGAAGCTATATAAATGAATCATCACAAGGTACCATAGATTTTAAATGAGTGTTGTAATCTTCACTAATTATTGAAGATTTTAAATTAGTATTATAGAATTACAATAAATTAGCATCTCAAATATATATATATTCATGACCAAACTTAATAGTACGCATTTTTCTGACCAAACAAACACAAAGACCAACATATCAAACAAACACTCCCAAAATTGATGTTATGAAATATCATAAGACTTGAGAACATATAAGGGCACAATGTCATAACATTAAAACCCAATGAATCAAACCAAACACATCAAGAATACAATCATTAATTCCAATTAGTTCGAATTATATATTAATTTCAAATGAATTCAAAATGAATTAACAAATAAGTGTGATATACAAGTTTCGTTCAGAACTGACTCAAACGACCAAAATATTCAAAGTCGAACGAATTCAACACAACCAGGAACAAGTCACACTTTTTCAATTAAATTCAATGCGACAATAAAGACAACATGGCTGCCCCGAATGGTTTCTCGGTAATAATATACGCGAATAAACACGACATTGACATTAAACCATCATCGAAACTATCACAGAATCCTCACTTCACTCACAATTCCAATTGAAATTAAAACCCAACTAAACACTAACACATATCATAGCCTGAAAGGTTTCTCTATTAGCTTCGATACGAATAATCGTAGCAATAACATTAACCTTTCATCGAAACCATTCAAAGAAACTAATGACATACGCAAAAGAAACGACAATCGGTACCAAACTTCACATTTCAAAATGAGTTACAAGAAGTTCAACATAAACTCAGAACCTTGACAATTCAACCATAGACTTGACAAAAGAATTTTTATCAGAGTAATTACAATATTAATCTTTTATAGCGAATAAAGGGTGTCTAGACTCACCGAAACGTCGGCCAAACATTGAGAACAAACGGCGGCAGAGGGAGGAGCTGACAGAGGGCGTGAACAGAGTGGTCGAGCGGCTATGAACGGAAAGGTCGTGTCGACTTTGAACGGATAGTAGTACGACGCCTATGAAAAGAGGAAGTACGACTGCTATGAATGGAGGGCGGAGGGAGTACAATGACTATGAACGGAGGGAGTACGACGGATGTGAATAGAGGGCAGCGAGGAGTACGACGGCTGCAAATGGAGGGAGTACAACGGGTGTGAACAGAGAGCGGAGGGAGTTCGTGCGACTGTGAACGGAGGGAGGAGGGAGTTCGTGCAATTGTGAACAAAGGGAGGAGGGAGTTCGTGCGGTTGTGGATGAGAGAATATTACTACCCCAACTGTAACACCCTTCTAAATCCCCTTGAACAATATAATATAATATAATATAATCAGAGTAATAACACATCAAGGATGCTACAATTATTAAAAATCGATAAAAATACCAAATGTCATTTGTCATGCTTTATTAAAACTAAACCAAACTTCAAACATGTGTTCATCACAGCGGAAACTTATTTTAAACAATGTTAGGAGTATATCCAAACAACTCATCAATACATAAACCATAATCAAAATAGCAACATAGTATCTCAAGTAACGCTAAGACTAATCGATCCCAGTGTTACAATCAGAGCATGACTCGACACGAACTACGGGATAGCCTACAAGCTATCTTCACCCAATCAAGATGCCGCTACATCCTTAATCTGAAATCATCAAAGTAAGGGTGAGTTTCATTCGAATTAAGAACCATTATACAATTCATAAGCAATAAAATCTCATAGCAATTATCGTCCACTCATCATACATATAATCGGAGATTTATTATAACAAGCAAACACCAGTACATAAGCATGTTCTATCACACCACACAATCATTCAATCATATCATAATATAATGCAATGAATGAACTGACACTAATGCATGTGGTACCATACATGGGATATACCCATCCAACTGATCTTTTTCATCACCGAGATACAGTTTTAACCAGCACAAATTCCACACAATGGGAATTATGCCCACCATTTTGATCCATTTCATCACTGGGATCCATCACCAAAAATGTATGCCAATGAATGCAACATATAGCATGCTTATAAAATCACCAATCCGATGTAACACATCGTTTCATTATCATCACCAAATCATCACCGATAAGCATGTATATATTCTTATCATTCATACAAACATATCACACGCATACACGAAAGTTATCACCCAATAAATACATAATCACAAATAAACAACTTGGACTTTACATCCATACCACCTATTCATCATATAGGCCATTAACTCAGCTTCACAATACTCAAAACGGTGCATAAATCGGATACTCGGATCAAAAGTTAGGGGATTTTAAAGATAAAACATTTTTTAGAAAAATTGCAGCAGAACCCGGGTTGTCCCTACGTGGGAACCGGTTCCTGGCTGCTTCCCAAAACACGCCTCTGGTTTTTACTATGGGGAATCGGGTTGTCCCTATCTGGGAACCGGTTCCCAGCTGCCCAGAATCCATACCTCTCTGTTTTTACAAGGGGAACCGGTTCGTCCCACATGGGAACCGGTTCCTACGTACCTGCACGGCCAATTCCACCATTTTTTACAGCAATTGCCCTATTCCATATTTCCCAATCCATGTAATACGAATATACCACACAATTATCATCAATTTTCACACCATTACATATCTCAAACAAGTTTTAGACATACATTAACAGCATAGCATATATCAAGAGTACTATCAAAATCATGTTAAATCATACAATTTCATCAAAACCTAACAAAATTCCCAAACCCGACACGTACGATTGAAATAGACAACAATCCTAATCAATCCTACTACCTACAATCGAATAAGGATTACTAACCCGAAGAATCCCCCCTTACCTCAGAGTCGAATCTTCGAAGTTCTCCTTCCCTTTAGGCTATTCTCACTTTCACGTGTTCTTCAGTTCCAAAATCTGCTTCTTCTGCTTCTGCTTCTCTTTCCCCAATTTTCCTTTATTTTATGAAAAATAAAATAAAATATTCTTAATGGGCTTGCTTAGTTAACACCCCCCCTTCTACTAACTATCACACTCAGCCCAACACCATATTTTATCATTTTTCCAAATAATTCCCACAGATTATTAATTCTAATAATTTAATTAATAAAATAATTAAATTAATACACCAGAATTAACGGGGTGTTACAACTCTCCCCCACTAAAAGAGTTTTCGTCCTCGAAAACATACCTCAAACGAAGAGTTCGGGATAAGAGTCTTTCATCTGACTTTCTAGCTCCCACGTAACATTTCCACCTGCAGCTCCTCCCCAAGCTACTCGGACTAAAGTTATTTCTTTACCACGTAGTTGCTTTATCTTCCGATCTTCAATCCTCATAGGCAACGAATCAACTGTCATATTATCTCTCACTTGCACATCATCTGCCTGGATTACATGAGACGGATCCGCAATATATTTCCTCAATTGTGATATATGGAATACGTCATGTAGGTTTGCAAGTGTTGTTGGTAAAGGATTACGATAAGCAACCTCTCCTACTCTTTCTGTAATCTGAAACGGACCAATAAAACGCGGCGTCAACTTCTTTGACTTCAGTGCTCGACCAACACCTGTCGTAGGATTTACTCTCAGAAACACATGATCTCCCTCTTGAAATTCAAGTGTTCTTCGCCTCTTGTCATGATAATTCTTCTGACGACTCTGAGAAGCTTTCATCTTTTCCTGAATCATCTTAATCTTTTCTGTCGTCTCTTGAACAATTTCTGGTCCAATCACTGCACTTTCACCAGATTCATACCAACACAGTGGTGTCCTACACCTCCTACCATACAAAGCTTCAAATGGAGCCATACCAATACTCGAATGGTAGCTATTGTTGTAAGTAAATTCAATCAACGACAAGTAACTATCCCATGTACCACCTTTTTCCAATACACAAGCACGCAATAGATCTTCCAATGATTGAATCGTCCTTTCAGTCTGACCATCAGTCTGCGGATGATAAGCAGAACTCAACCTTAATTTAGTACCTAAAGCCTTCTGTAATCCTTCCCAAAATCTGGACGTAAATCTTGGATCTCTATCCGATACGATGCTCGAAGGAATACCATGCAAACTTACTATTTTCTCAATGTACAACTGTGCCAACCTTTCCATAGAATAATCCATTCTCATCGGTATGAAGTGAGCAGACTTCGTCAGTCTATCCACAATAACCCAAATGGCTTCATAGTTCTTAGCTGTTCTTGGCAATCCAGATACAAAGTCCATGGATATGCTATCCCACTTCCATTCAGGAATAAATAAAGGCTGCATAGTCCCATACGGCTTCTGATGTTCGATCTTTGATTTCTGACAAATCAAACAAGAGTAAACAAATTCAGCTATCTCCTTTTTCATTCTAGGCCACCAGAATAACTTCTTCAAATCATGGCACATCTTAGTAGCACCAGGATGAATACTCAATCCACTACGATGTCCTTCTTCCAAGATACTCTTCTTCAGTTCAGTAACATCAGGAACACAAACACGGTCGCCAAACCTCATTATGCCATTCTCATCAATTCTGAATTCACCTCCTTTTCCTTGATTAATCAAAGTCAATTTGTCAACTAGTTCCATATCATCCTTCTGCCTCTCTCTGATTTCATCAAGAATTCCACTTGTCAGCTTTAGCATACCTAACTTGATACTATTCGAAGTGCCTTCACAGACCAAACTTAAATCACGAAATTGCTCAATCAAATCTAGTTCTCGCACCATCAACATTGACATATGCAAGGACTTCCTACTCAAAGCATCAGCAACCACATTCGCCTTACCCGGATGGTAATTCAGCTCAAAATCATAATCTTTAAGGAACTCTAACCACCTCCTCTGTCTCATATTAAGCTCTTTCTGATCAAATAAGTACTTCAAACTCTTATGATCACTAAACACCTCGAATCGTGAACCATAAAGATAATGTCTCCATAATTTCAACACAAACACCACTGCTGCTAACTCTAAGTCATGAGTCGGGTAATTCTTCTCATGCACTTTAAGTTGTCTCGACGCATAAGCGACTACCTGTTGGTTCTGCATTAGTACACCTCCAAGTCCCATCAGTGAAGCGTCACAATACACAACAAAAGATTCTGCCGGATTCGGCAAAATTAAAATAGGAGCACTAGTCAGCCTCCTCTTTAATTCTTGGAATCCTTCTTCGCATTTCGAGTCCCAAACGAATGCTTGACCCTTCCTAGTCAACTTCGTCAACGGTAGAGCTAACTTTGAAAATCCTTCTATAAACTTCCGATAGTAACCTGCAAGACCCAGAAAGCTACGAATTTCAGTAACGGACTTCGGAGCTTCCCACTGAGACACGGCTTCTACCTTTGCTGGATCTACGGCAATACCGTTCTTGGAAATTACATGACCCAGGAAACTCACTTCACTTAACCAGAAATCACATTTCGACAGTTTGGCATAAAGCGTCTTCTCTTTCAACACTCCCAGCACAATTCTGAGATGCTCTGCATGTTCTTCTTCATTTTTGGAATATATCAGAATGTCGTCAATGAACACCACAACGAACTTATCAAGATAGGGATGAAAAATCCTATTCATATATTCCATGAAAACACCAGGTGCGTTCGTAACTCCAAAAGGCATCACAGTGTATTCATAATGACCATACCTCGTTCTGAACGCAGTCTTCTGGATATCGTCCGTCTTCACACGAATCTGATGATACCCAGACTTCAAATCAATTTTACTGAATATACTAGCTCCGACCATCTGATCCATCAAATCATCAATCCTCGGCAATGGATACCGATTCTTGATAGTAACTTCATTCAGCTGTCTGTAGTCCACACACAACCTCATAGATCCTCCCTTCTTCTTTACCAATAACACCGGTGCACCCCACGGTGACACACTTGGACGGATGAACTCCTTCTCCAACAATTCTTCTAATTGACTCTTCAATTCGGTCAATTCAGATGCTGACATTCTATAAGGTGCCATCGATATAGGACTGGTTCCAGGAACTAACTCAATAGCAAACTCTACTTCCCTTTCAGGTGGTAGCTCTCTAACATCTTCCGGAAAAACTTCTGGAAATTCTCGTACCACTGGTAACTCATTACTCACTACTCTTCCTTTCACTTCTATTGACGCAAAAAGCATAAACACGGCTGCCCCGTATTGAATTGCTTCACCCACTTGTCTTGCAGTCATTGCCAACTCTTCGATACTCATCTCTTCAGGAAAGATGACCGTCTTCGTAAAACAATTAATATGAACTCGGTTAAATTGCAACCAGTTCATCCCCAGAATAATGTCAAGATGTTCAAGTGGAAGGCACACTAAGTCCATTCCAAACTTCCTACCAAATATATCAATAGGACAGTTCAAACATGCAGATGAAGTGGTCACTGAACCCGACACAGGAGTGTCAATAACCATACTTCCATTAATCTTTGTTATCTCTAAATTCAGCCTCTTAGCACAATCCAATGAAATAAACGAGTGAGTCGCACCAGTATCAATAATCGCAATTAAAGGTGTGTTATGTATGAAACACGTACCTTTAATCAGTCTATCCTCTGGAGTGGTTTCTGATCTAGACAAAGCAAAGACTTTCCCTCCAGACTGGTTCTTCTTCGGTTTGGTGCACTGTGTACTGATATGACCTTCTTCTCCACAGTTATAGCAAGTCACAGTTCTCATTTTACAGTCAGGAGCAACATGGCCTACTCTGCCACATTTGAAGCACTTCTTCTCTTCTTTCTTGCACTCATTCCTCTTATGTCCAGTTTCACCACAGTTGAAGCACCTAAAGGGAGCACCAGAATCTCCCCCACTAGGCCTTTTCCAGTTACCAGCTCTTGGGTTTCCCCTACCATATGGTGTACCTCTGTCCATAGGCTTCTTACCCTTCTTATCAACTAACTCGCAAGAGTGAGATGATTTCAGCTTGATACTATCTTCCTCAAAAATCCTGCTACAGTCCACTAAATCAGCAAATTGGCGAATTCTTGGATACCTGATACCCTGCTTGATCTCATCACGAAGACCATTCTCAAACTTGATACACTTAGAGAATTCTCCAGCTGCATCGTTGGTGTAGTGTATGTAGTACTTAGCTAACTCCACAAATTTGGAAGCATATTCAGGCACTGTCATACTACCCTGTTTCAGCTCCAAGAACTCAATTTCTTTCCTTCCCCGAACATCTTCAGGAAAGTACTTCCTCAGAAATTCTCTCTTGAATATGGCCCAAGTAATCGCAATCCCATCTGAATCCAATTCAGTCTTGGTAGTGACCCACCAGTCATCAGCTTCTTCTGATAGCATGTGAGTTCCGTACCTTACCTTCAGATTTTCTGCACAGTCGATCACTCGGAAGATCCTCTCGATCTCCTTCAACCATTTCTGAGCACCATCAAGGTCATGGGTGCCTTTGAACAGTGGAGGGTTGTTCCTCTGAAAGCTGTTCAATTGTCTGTCAGCACCAATCACAGCTCCATTAGCATTTCCTCCCAGTACACCAGCGATCATGCCCAGAGCCTCTGCAATAGCGTCATCGTTCCTTCCACCTCTTCCAGCCATTATTCTGCCGAATCACAAAACAATCTCATCAGAATAGAAGTATCGACAGTGTTTACCTTACACTAGTCGCATACAAGGGAACACTGACACTAAGACTCTGACTCTAACGACCGACTATGCTCTGATACCACTATTGTAACACCCTTCTAAATCCCCTTGAACAATATAATATAATATAATATAATCAGAGTAATAACACATCAAGGATGCTACAATTATTAAAAATCGATAAAAATACCAAATGTCATTTGTCATGCTTTATTAAAACTAAACCAAACTTCAAACATGTGTTCATCACAGCGGAAACTTATTTTAAACAATGTTAGGAGTATATCCAAACAACTCATCAATACATAAACCATAATCAAAATAGCAACATAGTATCTCAAGTAACGCTAAGACTAATCGATCCCAGTGTTACAATCAGAGCATGACTCGACACGAACTACGGGCTAGCCTACAAGCTATCTTCACCCAATCAAGATGTCGCTACATCCTTAATCTGAAATCATCAAAGTAAGGGTGAGTTTCATTCGAATTAAGAACCATTATACAATTCATAAGCAATAAAATCTCATAGCAATTATCGTCCACTCATCATACATATAATCGGAGATTTATTATAACAAGCAAACACCAGTACATAAGCATGTTCTATCACACCACACAATCATTCAATCATATCATAATATAATGCAATGAATGAACTGACACTAATGCATGTGGTACCATACATGGGATATACCCATCCAACTGATCTTTTTCATCACCGAGATACAATTTTAACCAGCACAAATTCCACACAATGGGAATTATGCCCACCATTTTGATCCATTTCATCACTGGGATCCATCACCAAAAATGTATGCCAATGAATGCAACATATAGCATGCTTACAACATCACCAATCCGATGTAACACATCATTTCATTATCATCACCAATCCGATGTAACACATCGTTTCATTATCATCACCAAATCATCACCGATAAGCATGTATATATTCTTAGCATTCATACAAACATATCACACGCATACACGAAAGTTATCACCCAATAAATACATAATCATAAATAAACAACTTGGACTTTACATCCATACCACCTATTCATCATATAGGCCATTAACTCAGCTTCACAATACTCAAAACGGTGCATAAATCGGATACTCGGATCAAAAGTTAGGGGATTTTAAAGATAAAACATTTTTTAGAAAAATTGCAGCAGAACCCGGGTTGTCCCTACGTGGGAACCGGTTCCTGGCTGCTTCCCAAAACACGCCTCTGGTTTTTACTATGGGGAATCGGGTTGTCCCTATCTGGGAACCGGTTCCCAGCTGCCCAGAATCCATACCTCTCTGTTTTTACAAGGGGAACCGGTTCGTCCCACATGGGAACCGGTTCCTACGTACCTGCACGGCCAATTCCACCATTTTTTACAGCAATTGCCCTATTCCATATTTCCCAATCCATGTAATACGAATATACCACACAATTATCATCAATTTTCACACCATTACATATCTCAAACAAGTTTTAGACATACATTAACAGCATAGCATATATCAAGAGTACTATCAAAATCATGTTAAATCATACAATTTCATCAAAACCTAACAAAATTCCCAAACCCGACACGTACGATTGAAATAGACAACAATCCTAATCAATCCTACTACCTACAATCGCATAAGGATTACTAACCCGAAGAATCCCCCCTTACCTCAGAGTCGAATCTTCGAAGTTCTCCTTCCCTTTAGGCTATTCTCACTTTCACGTGTTCTTCAGTTCCAAAATCTGCTTCTTCTGCTTCTGCTTCTCTTTCCCCAATTTTCCTTTATTTTATGAAAAATAAAATAAAATATTCTTAATGGGCTTGCTTAGTTAACACCCCCCCTTCTACTAACTATCACACTCAGCCCAACACCATATTTTATCATTTTTCCAAATAATTCCCACAGATTATTAATTCTAATAATTTAATTAATAAAATAATTAAATTAATACACCAGAATTAACGGGGTGTTACAACTCTCCCCCACTAAAAGAGTTTTCGTCCTCGAAAACATACCTCAAACGAAGAGTTCGGGATAAGAGTCTTTCATCTGACTTTCTAGCTCCCACGTAACATTTCCACCTGCAGCTCCTCCCCAAGCTACTCGGACTAAAGTTATTTCTTTACCACGTAGTTGCTTTATCTTCCGATCTTCAATCCTCATAGGCAACGAATCAACTGTCATATTATCTCTCACTTGCACATCATCTGCCTGGATTACATGAGACGGATCCGCAATATATTTCCTCAATTGTGATATATGGAATACGTCATGTAGGTTTGCAAGTGTTGTTGGTAAAGGATTACGATAAGCAACCTCTCCTACTCTTTCTGTAATCTGAAACGGACCAATAAAACGCGGCGTCAACTTCTTTGACTTCAGTGCTCGACCAACACCTGTCGTAGGATTTACTCTCAGAAACACATGATCTCCCTCTTGAAATTCAAGTGTTCTTCGCCTCTTGTCATGATAACTCTTCTGACGACTCTGAGAAGCTTTCATCTTTTCCTGAATCATCTTAATCTTTTTTGTCGTCTCTTGAACAATTTCTGGTCCAATCACTGCACTTTCACCAGATTCATACCAACACAGTGGTGTCCTACACCTCCTACCATACAAAGCTTCAAATGGAGCCATACCAATACTCGAATGGTAGCTATTGTTGTAAGTAAATTCAATCAACGACAAGTAACTATCCCATGTACCACCTTTTTCCAATACACAAGCACGCAATAGATCTTCCAATGATTGAATCGTCCTTTCAGTCTGACCATCAGTCTGCGGATGATAAGCAGAACTCAACCTTAATTTAGTACCTAAAGCGTTCTGTAATCCTTCCCAAAATCTGGACGTAAATCTTGGATCTCTATCCGATACGATGCTCGAAGGAATACCATGCAAACTTACTATTTTCTCAATGTACAACTGTGCCAACCTTTCCATAGAATAATCCATTCTCATCGGTATGAAGTGAGCAGACTTCGTCAGTCTATCCACAATAACCCAAATGGCTTCATAGTTCTTAGCTGTTCTTGGCAATCCAGATACAAAGTCCATGGATATGCTATCCCACTTCCATTCAGGAATAAATAAAGGCTGCATAGTCCCATACGGCTTCTGATGTTCGATCTTTGATTTCTGACAAATCAAACAAGAGTAAACAAATTCAGCTATCTCCTTTTTCATTCTAGGCCACCAGAATAACTTCTTCAAATCATGGCACATCTTAGTAGCACCAGGATGAATACTCAATCCACTACGATGTCCTTCTTCCAAGATACTCTTCTTCAGTTCAGTAACATCAGGAACACAAACACGGTCGCCAAACCTCATTATGCCATTCTCATCAATTCTGAATTCACCTCCTTTTCCTTGATTAATCAAAGTCAATTTGTCAACTAGTTCCATATCATCCTTCTGCCTCTCTCTGATTTCATCAAGAATTCCACTTGTCAGCTTTAGCATACCTAACTTGATACTATTCGAAGTGCCTTCACAGACCAAACTTAAATCACGAAATTGCTCAATCAAATCTAGTTCTCGCACCATCAACATTGACATATGCAAGGACTTCCTACTCAAAGCATCAGCAACCACATTCGCCTTACCCGGATGGTAATTCAGCTCAAAATCATAATCTTTAAGGAACTCTAACCACCTCCTCTGTCTCATATTAAGCTCTTTCTGATCAAATAAGTACTTCAAACTCTTATGATCACTAAACACCTCGAATCGTGAACCATAAAGATAATGTCTCCATAATTTCAACACAAACACCACTGCTGCTAACTCTAAGTCATGAGTCGGGTAATTCTTCTCATGCACTTTAAGTTGTCTCGACGCATAAGCGACTACCTGTTGGTTCTGCATTAGTACACCTCCAAGTCCCATCAGTGAAGCGTCACAATACACAACAAAAGATTCTGCCGGATTCGGCAAAATTAAAATAGGAGCACTAGTCAGCCTCCTCTTTAATTCTTGGAATCCTTCTTCGCATTTCGAGTCCCAAACGAATGCTTGACCCTTCCTAGTCAACTTCGTCAACGGTAGAGCTAACTTTGAAAATCCTTCTATAAACTTCCGATAGTAACCTGCAAGACCCAGAAAGCTACGAATTTCAGTAACGGACTTCGGAGCTTCCCACTGAGACACGGCTTCTACCTTTGCTGGATCTACGGCAATACCGTTCTTGGAAATTACATGACCCAGGAAACTCACTTCACTTAACCAGAAATCACATTTCGACAGTTTGGCATAAAGCGTCTTCTCTTTCAACACTCCCAGCACAATTCTGAGATGCTCTGCATGTTCTTCTTCATTTTTGGAATATATCAGAATGTCGTCAATGAACACCACAACGAACTTATCAAGATAGGGATGAAAAATCCTATTCATATATTCCATGAAAACACCAGGTGCGTTCGTAACTCCAAAAGGCATCACAGTGTATTCATAATGACCATACCTCGTTCTGAACGCAGTCTTCTGGATATCGTCCGTCTTCACACGAATCTGATGATACCCAGACTTCAAATCAATTTTACTGAATATACTAGCTCCGACCATCTGATCCATCAAATCATCAATCCTCGGCAATGGATACCGATTCTTGATAGTAACTTCATTCAGCTGTCTGTAGTCCACACACAACCTCATAGATCCTCCCTTCTTCTTTACCAATAACACCGGTGCACCCCACGGTGACACACTTGGACGGATGAACTCCTTCTCCAACAATTCTTCTAATTGACTCTTCAATTCGGTCAATTCAGATGCTGACATTCTATAAGGTGCCATCGATATAGGACTGGTTCCAGGAACTAACTCAATAGCAAACTCTACTTCCCTTTCAGGTGGTAGCTCTCTAACATCTTCCGGAAAAACTTCTGGAAATTCTCGTACCACTGGTAACTCATTACTCACTACTCTTCCTTTCACTTCTATTGACGCAAAAAGCATAAACACGGCTGCCCCGTATTGAATTGCTTCACCCACTTGTCTTGCAGTCATTGCCAACTCTTCGATACTCATCTCTTCAGGAAAGATGACCGTCTTCGTAAAACAATTAATATGAACTCGGTTAAATTGCAACCAGTTCATCCCCAGAATAATGTCAAGATGTTCAAGTGGAAGGCACACTAAGTCCATTCCAAACTTCCTACCAAATATATCAATAGGACAGTTCAAACATGCAGATGAAGTGGTCACTGAACCCGACACAGGAGTGTCAATAACCATACTTCCATTAATCTTTGTTATCTCTAAATTCAGCCTCTTAGCACAATCCAATGAAATAAACGAGTGAGTCGCACCAGTATCAATAATCGCAATTAAAGGTGTGTTATGTATGAAACACGTACCTTTAATCAGTCTATCCTCTGGAGTGGTTTCTGATCTAGACAAAGCAAAGACTTTCCCTCCAGACTGGTTCTTCTTCGGTTTGGTGCACTGTGTACTGATATGACCTTCTTCTCCACAGTTATAGCAAGTCACAGTTCTCATTTTACAGTCAGGAGCAACATGGCCTACTCTGCCACATTTGAAGCACTTCTTCTCTTCTTTCTTGCACTCATTCCTCTTATGTCCAGTTTCACCACAGTTGAAGCACCTAAAGGGAGCACCAGAATCTCCCCCACTAGGCCTTTTCCAGTTACCAGCTCTTGGGTTTCCCCTACCATATGGTGTACCTCTGTCCATAGGCTTCTTACCCTTCTTATCAACTAACTCTCGAGAGTGAGATGATTTCAGCTTGATACTATCTTCCTCAAAAATCCTGCTACAGTCCACTAAATCAGCAAATCGGCGAATTCTTGGATACCTGATACCCTGCCTGATCTCATCACGAAGACCATTCTCAAACTTGATACACTTAGAGAATTCTCCAGCTGCATCGTTGGTGTAGTGTATGTAGTACTTAGCTAACTCCACAAATTTGGAAGCATATTCAGGCACTGTCATACTACCCTGTTTCAGCTCCAAGAACTCAATTTCTTTCCTTCCCCGAACATCTTCAGGAAAGTACTTCCTCAGAAATTCTCTCTTGAATATGGCCCAAGTAATCGCAATCCCATCTGAATCCAATTCAGTCTTGGTAGTGACCCACCAGTCATCAGCTTCTTCTGATAGCATGTGAGTTCCGTACCTTACCTTCAGATTTTCTGCACAGTCGATCACTCGGAAGATCCTCTCGATCTCCTTCAACCATTTCTGAGCACCATCAAGGTCATGGGTGCCTTTGAACAGTGGAGGGTTGTTCCTCTGAAAGCTGTTCAATTGTCTGTCAGCACCAATCACAGCTCCATTAGCATTTCCTCCCAGTACACCAGCGATCATGCCCAGAGCCTCTGCAATAGCGTCATCGTTCCTTCCACCTCTTCCAGCCATTATTCTGCCGAATCACAAAACAATCTCATCAGAATAGAAGTATCGACAGTGTTTACCTTACACTAGTCGCATACAAGGGAACACTGACACTAAGACTCTGACTCTAACGACCGACTATGCTCTGATACCACTATTGTAACACCCTTCTAAATCCCCTTGAACAATATAATATAATATAATATAATCAGAGTAATAACACATCAAGGATGCTACAATTATTAAAAATCGATAAAAATACCAAATGTCATTTGTCATGCTTTATTAAAACTAAACCAAACTTCAAACATGTGTTCATCACAGCGGAAACTTATTTTAAACAATGTTAGGAGTATATCCAAACAACTCATCAATACATAAACCATAATCAAAATAGCAACATAGTATCTCAAGTAACGCTAAGACTAATCGATCCCAGTGTTACAATCAGAGCATGACTCGACACGAACTACGGGCTAGCCTACAAGCTATCTTCACCCAATCAAGATGCCGCTACATCCTTAATCTGAAATCATCAAAGTAAGGGTGAGTTTCATTCGAATTAAGAACCATTATACAATTCATAAGCAATAAAATCTCATAGCAATTATCGTCCACTCATCATACATATAATCGGAGATTTATTATAACAAGCAAACACCAGTACATAAGCATATTCTATCACACCACACAATCATTCAATCATATCATAATATAATGCAATGAATGAACTGACACTAATGCATGTGGTACCATACATGGGATATACCCATCCAACTGATCTTTTTCATCACCGAGATACAATTTTAACCAGCACAAATTCCACACAATGGGAATTATGCCCACCATTTTGATCCATTTCATCACTGGGATCCATCACCAAAAATGTATGCCAATGAATGCAACATATAGCATGCTTACAACATCACCAATCCGATGTAACACATCGTTTCATTATCATCACCAATCCGATGTAACACATCGTTTCATTATCATCACTAAATCATCACCGATAAGCATGTATATATTCTTAGCATTCATACAAACATATCACACGCATACACGAAAGTTATCACCCAATAAATACATAATCACAAATAAACAACTTGGACTTTACATCCATACCACCTATTCATCATATAGGCCATTAACTCAGCTTCACAATACTCAAAACGGTGCATAAATCGGATACTCGGATCAAAAGTTAGGGGATTTTAAAGATAAAACATTTTTTAGAAAAATTGCAGCAGAACCCGGGTTGTCCCTACGTGGGAACCGGTTCCTGGCTGCTTCCCAAAACACGCCTCTGGTTTTTACTATGGGGAAATCGATTGCACCAGCACGAATTTGGAAAAATGAAGGCAAAATTCAGCTTTTGAAAGTGTTGACATCATTTGCAAGCCTGAGAAGCATGACTTAGTTCTTACATTGGATTTCCTACATCATTTTATCATGAACCCTCATGTGATTGCATCAAGACCATTGGATCTCATTTTTGGCTCCAAATCCTTTTTCCAAACCTAATTCTATTTTCCAATCCTAACTCCAAGCCACAAAATTTCCCAAGCCTAAGTGCTATAAATTGAGGCATTCCCCTCATAATTTTTCAAGCTTTGATAGCCAAGAAAACTCTTGCTCTTTCTCTCCTCACCTCTTCCAAACCCCTCATTAAAAGCTCTTTTTCTTCCACACAAATTAGTGAGTCACATCTTGAACCTCACTAATTTAGAGCTAAACCTCAACATAAACACTACTTTTCTTCATCAATTGTGAGAGATCAAGGCTTGTGGTTGTGTGTTCTTGAAGAAGATTCAAAGTTTGTGAAAGATTTGGTACAAATTCTAGATCCTTTCCATAATTCAAGATGTGATCCATTGTTGTTTATGTTTGATGCACCTTTGGTGCTATATTGATGAGTTTTGCTTGCTTACTTGATACATTTTCGTGCACAAATTGATCCAAGATCACAAGGTGTTTGGTTTTATGTTTAAACAAGTTTTCTTCTCTTTATTTGCTTTTTTTTTTAAAACTGTGTTGTGGAAATCTATTTACATCTTGTGCAAATCGATTTACACAACTGAAAACTGCGTTGATTTTGAAAACAGAGTTATGCAAATCGATTTACACTCTGTGCAAATCGATTTACACTGGGCAGAATATTTATTTTTGTGGTTTTGACTTGTTTTTTTGTTCCAACTCTTCTTCTACTCCATTCTTTTGATATTTTCTTTGAATCACTAGAGGCCTAATTTCTCTCTAATTTCAATGGACTTAGGGCGTCGATAGGATGAGAATCCAAATCCGCAATATTAAGTGATTGAAATTATGGATGGAAGGAGCTTTTGATGTGGTTCCATCTTTATTTTTTTTTCTTTTGATCGATGAAAGTCTTAACACCTTGAGAATTCTTATGGATTCTTGGTAAAGACTAGATCAATCCTTATTTTCTTTTCGTGCGGTATTGCTTTCGGAGAACGATCTACATATCGTTTTCTAGCATGCATTAGCACATAAAGTCTTAACCGGCCTCGTTGTAGGGTGATTTCTATATAAATCACTTAGCGATCTGCTTAACATAGCGCAATATTTCGTGTCCCGAATAAAAAAGATCAAATATGGAAGAGAATTGTATGCGGTTGATTTAAGACTTATGGAGGTTTTATCGTGTAGTCGCTATGATTTTATCAAGCTTCTGATAAACTTTCATTGAATTTAAATTCGAGAACATCCTTCACTCACCATCGATCTTAGTTACTAACTTTGATAACATACTTGACAAGTTTCAAGATGGTTATTGTAACACCCTTCTAAAACCCGCGGAAATTAAATGAATAATCAGAGTAAAAACATATACACAAGGGTGCCACAATTATTTATAACAATTAAACCAACTACGGTCAAAGTCATGCTTCATTAGGAAAACACTTTACCAAAAACAAAATCATGTTTATCACAACGGAATACAAAACATCGTTAATACAACCAATAGAATTATAATTCAACACCAAATAAAATATAGTAATCTCATAAAACTCTATAACTTTCGTTCCCCAGGGTTACAAGATCAGAGCATGACCGACACGACCCAACATAAACGGATAAACTCTACGAGTCATCCTCACCGAGCACTAATGCCGCTACTTCCCAAATCTGAAAAATGTCAACAAGTAAGGGTGAGTCTCATTCTCAATTAATCAATGTTATGCAATCATAAGCAATAAAACATCATAATATATTATTCACCCAATTTGGCATATATTCAGATATTCAATTATCATTCATATATCACAGCAATAACAACACTAAACATAACACAGAAATCAACTTAACCATGCTATGACAAAGATGCATATGACCAACTGACACTATGCATGTGGTACCAATAATCCGTGGAATCAATCCACCTAACCGATCTACGCCTCATCGAGATACGACCCACCGACACAATTTCCGCACAATGGGAAATATGTCCACCAACGATCCAAACATCACCGGGATCCATCATCAAATGCATATGAATGAATGTACACATATACCATACTTAAAAACATCACCGATCCGATGCACCGCATTGTCTCATCATAACTCACCGTTTTCATCACCGAATAAGTATGTACACGCTGTACAATCATTCAATTATTCACATATATTTACATCAAATATATCATTCAATCATCACCGTCATATTATCACAACAATCATGATAATAGTCACAACAATTCTATCACCGCATCAACACATTGTCACATTCAAGAATATATGCATACAATGTTACATTCAATCATACATGTCCACATATAACATATAATCATCATATTAATAATAATCACAACTAATTCATCATCACATCAAATACATTGTCACACCTATCTCATATGCACACAATATTCAATTCTCTTCCAGTAATTAAATCGATTTTTAAAGGAATAAAGTCAGCCACCGCCCATATTCATCATTCATCAAATAAAACATTTAATTACTTGCACAATGCCCAAAGCGGCATTGAAGGATAGAAAAACACTTAGAAAGGGGGGGGGGGGGTTTGAATAAGTGTGACTTTAAAACTTGGACGATAAAAAAAATGCACAGTTATTTTTATCCTGGTTCGTTGTTAACTAAACTACTCCAGTCCACCCCCGCAGAGATGATTTACCTCAACTGAGGATTTAATCCACTAATCGCACGGATTACAATGGTTCTCCACTTAGTCAGCAACTAAGTCTTCCAGAGTCTACTGATCACACACTGATCACTCCAGGAACAACTGCTTAGACACACTCTAAGACTTTCTAGAGTATACTGATCCACACGATCACTCTAGTTACAACCTGCTTAGAAAACTTCTAAGACTTCCTAGAGTATACTGATCCACACGATCACTCTAGTTCCTTACAACTTAATGTAATCAATTCAAGAGTATTACAATTGCTTCTTAAAAGCTATAATCACAAACTGTGATATTTCTCTTATCGTTTAAGCTTAATCTCACTAATATATTACAACAGCAATGTAGTGAGCTTTGATGAAGATGAAGATTCTGAGCTTTGATTTGAACAGCGTTTCAGCAAGTCTTTTTGAATAATTTCGTTCAGAGTTGTTTTAGAATTCGTAACCTTGCTTCTCATCAGAACTTCATATTTATAGGCGTTGAGAAGATGACCGTTGAGTGCATTTAATGCTTTGCGTGTTCCGTACAGCATTGCATTTAATGTTATACGCTTTTGTCAACTACCTCGAGCCTTGTTCACGCTGTGTCTACTGACGTTGCCTTTAATAGCTTTTAACGTTCCTTTTGTCAGTCAGCGTAGCCTGCCACTTGTACTTCCTTCTGATCTGATGTTTGTGAATACAACGTTTGAATATCATCAGAGTCAAACAGCTTGGTGCATAACATCTTCTGATCTTCTGACCTTGAAGTGCTTTTGAGCGTGATACCATCTTCTGAGCTTCAGTGCTTCTGATCTCATGTTCTTCTGATGCTTCCATAGACCCATGTTCTGATTCTGCTTCGACCATCTTCTGATGTCTCGCCAGACCATGTTCTGATGTTGCATGCTGAACCCTTTGAGACAAAGCTTCTGAGCGCTGAATTATGCGTACTCTTTATATATTTCCTGAAAAGGAAATTGCATTGGATTAGAGTACCATATTATCTTAAGCAAAATTCATATTATTGTTATCATCAAAACTAAGATAATTGATCAGAACAAATCTTGTTCTAACAATCTCCCCCTTTTTGATGATGACAAAATCATATATAAATGATATGAATTTGCGATCAGAAAAAGCATACGGCAAAAGACAAATTACACAGCTATAGCATAAGCATATGAATATGTCTCCCCCTGAGATTAACAATCTCCCCCTGAGATAAATAATCTCCCCCTGAAATAAATACTCGAAGAACTTTAATAAAAGACTTCCCTGATTATTTCGGTAGAGACGATCATATAAGCTTCTGTCTTCAGAGAATTCATAGCTTCTGACTTCTGCTTCCATTGGACAGCTTCAGAACTAGAATTTCTTTAGATCCTTAGAACACTCACAGCTTCTGATTCCTGCTTCCATCTAGGACAGCTTCAGAACTTGAATTTCTTTGATCTTCAGAACATTCACAGCTTCTGATTTCTGCTTCCATTCAGGACAGCTTCAGAACTAGAATTTCTTTGATCCTCAGAACATTCACAGCTTCTGATTTCTGCTTCCATTCAGGACAGCTTCAGAACTTGAGTTTTCTGGATCTTTTAGAGCATTCACATCTTCTGATTTCTGCTTCCCTCGGATAGCTTCAGAACTTTGAATGTCTATCAACATCACTTCATGCTAGATTTGTATCAGAACATTGTTGAATGTACCAGAGCATCATCAGAGCATCTCTACATCCTGAAATGTTACAGAACAAAAACTAAACGACAAAAGTCAGCATGAATGAGTCAGAACATAAAATGTATATTAAAATACATGATATGTATCAGAGCCATATATATCAGAGCTATATAGGCTAAAATAATGTATCAGAGCAAATAGAGTTTTGTCAAAGCAAATAGCCAAATATGGATCAAATTCTATTATCAGTGCTTCTGATTCATTCTTCTGTCTTGCTTCTGATATCTGAAGCTTGATAGCACTCAGCTTGCTTCAGTTTCCAAGAGCTTATTCTTTTTACAGAATAACGCTTCTTATGGTTTTGCTTCTTGTGTTTGCTTCTGAAGATTCTCTTCAATTCCTTATACCTGCAAAACACTTAAACCATATAGAACTTGCAGTTCTCGTTAGTAAATGTGTGGGAGCTTTACCCAACAACTGATAGATTAATCAAATCATTTATCATTTATCTTCTCCCCCTTTTTGTCATAACATCAAAAAGAATATTTCAAAAGATTCAGATGTATAAGACGACAAAGAAAATTACTGGAATGTAAAAGCAAAGAAACTTTTCATTAATAATCAAAACAAAGATTACAGACTGGAATGCAGGAAAGAACAGATGCAACAAAGAAGGAAAACTACTAAGACAAAAGGACTAAGATCCTAGCCTACGCAAAATCCGTGCCAGAACATCATGAATCCCGTCAGTGCTTGTAATTTGCCTTGCCATGAAGGAGCGAAACTCAGCATTGGCTGCTTCTTGCGCGTCCAAACGAGAAGCCAGCATAGCTTGATTCTGATGAAGAGCTTCCAAGGTCTCCATTAGAGCTGAGGTTTCACCAGAAGAAGAGGCACCTGAATTTCTGCCAAGAGGGACAGCAATCTCAGCAGAGTGATCTTTTGGAAGATCGTCAGCTTGTGCGTCTTCCATTTCTTCATCTGAGTCTGACTCAGAAGTAGCCTTAGCATATTCTGGTTCAGGCAGCTCAGAAGTTCCAACTTCCAACGCTTGAAGAATAGCTGCTAGGTTTGTTGGAGGAGTAGGACCAGCAACTCCAGTACGATAGACCACTACTGGAAAGACCATGTGAGGTGCTCTTTCAGAGGGGTTCATTCTGAACCAGTTAAACAGCCACTGAAAATCTCCAGTCAGCACAGGAAACCAAGGTTTCCACACCACGATGTCTCTGCAGAGATTTTCTTCTTCCAACTCATCTGCAGGTATCTTCTTCTCAAGAACGCTTCTGTTCCTAATGAGGTGGTGATGGCTGCTTTCACCAACTTCCAACCGAAAACCACGAGGACCAGGAGCTTCAGACATGATCCTTCTCTGAGTGTCTGTAGCCCTAACCAGAAAGTCCTGACGAAAGGTATCCCAAAGGTTGCTCGTAGCATACTCATCCAGATGGTTAAGGTAAGCAGCACCCAGAATCTCCAACTAGCCATTTACATCAGAATGTAAAAGCTCCAGAGAAGATTGAGTGGTAGGGGTTGGAGGGATGACAGTGAACCTGGAGTCGGGAAGAACAACACTATAGGGATTAGGTGTTCTGGTGGGAAAAGGGTGTGAGAGAGGTGAAGAAATATCTGATGTATGGGTTAAAGGAGAGGAAGGGTTGGATGAGGAGGAAGTTGAGTCTAGAAGGTAAAAAGATGAGGAAGACGATGGAGATGATGGAGGGCTTTCACCAGGGGGTTGAAACACACGTCTAGAATAGTTTCCAGATAACTTTGCTTCGATTGAATTCACCTTGAGAGGATCATAGGTGATTTTTATCTTTTTGGGTTTGGTTTCTGGTTCATCAGTTGCCTTTCTCTTTTGTTTACGATCATTATCTTGATTCCCAGAGTTTGACGATGGATTCATGATGAAGTTGCAGATATTGGAAACTGCTAGGGTTTATGATATGAATGCAAAGAGAGAGAACTAAAACGAAACTGAATGCAAAGTGAGAGAAATATAAGAGGGAAAAGAACCGTTTTGAAGAATATAAAAAGAAAACTGAAAGAAAGTAAATGATGAAAAGCATTTAATGTTACGTGACGTGAGGAGAGATAATAATGACAAAAGACGTGATTTGCACAGTTACCTAAGTAGACGTCCCCTCAACTGCACGCACGCTCGTCCAGGAATAGTGAACACGTGTTTACCATCTGGATAGCCAGTTACAGCTGTTTTGCTTTTAAAGAGATTCTGAATCAACTTAGACAATAAAACGTTAGTAATAACTGAATCACAATTTCTAATTGATTTCAATCAGAACTTCTTATAAAAGTAATTTCATTTCAGAAGATACTCATACATAAGAACTTCTCATCTCCTCATTCTGGACTTGTTTCTGACGACCCATTTTGTACTGACTATATTGAATCCATCTGGTCTAGGAACAAGATCCCAAACATCATTCCTTGTAAACTGATTCAGTTCTTCTTGCATAGCAATTATCCAGTCTGGATCTTCTAGAGCATGATCAACAGAAGTTGGCTCGATCAAAGATACAAGACCTAATTGACAGTCTGCATTGTTCTTAAGGAATGCTCTTGTTCTGATTGGATCATCCTTCTTTCCAAGAATGACATCTTCTGAATGACCAGAAATGAGTCTGGATGATCTTCTGACAGATGGTTCTTCAGAAATGCTTAGATTGTCCAGAGAAGCTGATACTTGATCTTCAGATTCTTTGCTTCTGAGAAGCTCTGCTTCTGATGCGTTGCTTCTTGGCTCAACAACTTCTGATATGTCAATATCATAATCTGCAAAATTATCAAACTGCTTTGGTTTTTCAGAACCAAGCTTATCATCAAACCTGATATTGATTGATTCTTCCACAATCAATGTTTCAGTATTGTATACTCTGTAGCCTTTTGAGCGTTCAGAGTATCCAAGAAGGAAACATTTTTGAGCTTTGGAATCAAACTTACCAAGATGATCTTTAGTGTTCAGAATAAAGCATACACATCCAAAAGGATGGAAATATGAAATGTTGGGCTTTTTATTCTTCCACAATTCATAGGGAGTCTTATTTAGAATAGGTCTGATAGAGATTCTATTCTGAATATAGCATGCAGTGTTTATTGCTTCTGCCCAGAAATGCTTAGCCATATTGGTTTCATTGATCATGGTTCTGGCCATTTCTTGCAGAGTCCTATTCTTTCGCTCTTCAACTCCATTTTGCTGTGGAGTTCTAGGACAAGAGAAATCATGGGCAATACCATTTTCTTTGAAGAATTCTTCAAAGGATCTGTTCTCAAATTCACCACCATGATCACTTCTGACCTTTATGATTTTACACTCTTTTTCAGATTGAATCTGAATGCAGAAATCAAAGAACACTGAATGAGTCTCATCCTTGTGTTTCAAGAATTTTACCCACGTCCAGCGACTATAATCATCTACGATGACTAATCCATATTTCTTCCCTCTGACAGATGCTGTTTTGACTGGGCCAAACAGATCAATGTGCAGGAGTTCTAATGGCCTTGAGGTAGAAACAACATTCTTGGACTTGAATGCAGGTTTGGAGAACTTGCCCTTCTGACATGCTTCACAAAGAGCATCTGATTTGAATTTCAGATTAGGGAGTCCTCTGACAAGATCTAGTTTGTTAATCTGAGAAATCTTTCTCAAACTAGCATGACCTAATCTCCTGTGCCAGACCCACTGCTCTTCAGAAACAGACATAAGACAAGTCACCTTCTGACTCATAAGATCTTGCAGATCTGTCTTATAAATGTTATTCTTCCTCTTGCCTGTAAATAGGATTGAGCCATCCTTCTGATTTACAGCCTTGCAGTACTTTTGATTAAAGATTATATCATAACCATTGTCACTCAATTGACTGATAGATAAGAGGTTATGTGTTAATCCTTCTACAAGAAGTACATTAGAAATGGAAGGAGAGTTACCAGACTTTATAGTTCCAGAGCCAATTATCTTGCCCTTCTGATCTCCTCCAAACTTGACTTCTCCTTCAGACTTAAGCACCAGGTCTTGGAACATAGACCTTCTTCCTGTCATGTGTCGTGAGCATCCAGAGTCCAGGTACCATGACATGTTGTGCTTTGTCCTTTTTGCAGCCAAGGATATCTGCAATAGGAATAATCTTATCCTTAGGTACCCACATTTTCTTGGGTCCTTTCTTGTTAGATTTTCTCAAGTTCTGATTGAACTTGGGTTTGACATTATAAGCAATAGGAGGAACATCATGATAATTCTTAATGTGAGTTTCATGATATTTCCTAGGTTGTGTCACATGCTTTTTGGTGTGTGTTATGTGAAAACTTTGAGCATGTGAAGTGTGCCTAATATCATGGGAGTGGCCATACTTGAACTGATCATACAATGGCTTGTATGTGAATTTCATTTCATCAACAGGTTCAAGTTTGTATGGGGTTTCACCCTCAAAACCAATGCCAACTCTTTTGTTTCCTGACACAGCATATATCATAGAAGCTAGCTGACTTCTGCCAATACTTCTAGATAAGAACTTCCTGAAACTTAAATCATATTCTTTCAGAATATGGTTTAGACTAGGAGTGGATTTTTCTGAATCAGAAGGAGATCCAACATTATTGGATAATTTTAAAAGTTTTTCTTTTAATTCAGAATTTTCCAACTCAAGCTTCTTTGTTTCAAATTCAAATAGCTTTTTCAGCTTTTTGTATTTGATACAAATCTGAGACTTGGATTCCTGAAGTTCAGTTAACCCGGAAACTAACTCATCTCTAGTAAGTTCAGAAAATACCTCTTCAGAATCTGATTCTGATGTAGATTCTGATCCGTCATCTTTTGTCGCCATCAGCGCACAGTTAGCCTGCTCATCTTCAGAGTCTGAATCATCTTCTGACTCATCCCAGGTTGCCATAAGACCTTTCTTCTTATGAAACTTCTTCTTGGGATTTTCCTTCTGAAGATTTGGACATTCATTCTTGTAGTGTCCAGGCTCATTGCATTCATAGCACATGACCTTCTTCTTGTCAAATCTTCTGTCATCAGAAGATTCTCCACGTTCAAATTTCTTTGAACTTCTGAAGCCTCTGAACTTCCTTTGCTTGCTCTTCCAGAGTTGGTTTACCTTTCTGGAGATCAAGGACAGTTCATCTTCTTCTTCAGATTCTGATTCTTCAGGATCTTCTTCTCTAGCCTGAAAAGCGTTAGTGCATTTCTTGATATTGGATTTTAATGCAATAGACTTACCTTTCTTTTGAGGCTCATTTGCGTCCAGCTCAATTTCATGGCTTCTCAAGGCACTGATAAGCTCTTCCAGAGAAACTTCATTCAGATTCTTTGCAATCTTGAATGCAGTCACCATAGGACCCCATCTTCTGGGTAAGCTTCTGATGATCTTCTTTACATGATCAGCCTTGGTGTATCCTTTGTCAAGAACTCTCAATCCAGCAGTAAGAGTTTGAAATCTTGAAAACATTTTTTCAATGTCTTCATCATCCTCCATCTTGAAGGCTTCATACTTCTGGATTAAAGCAAGAGCTTTAGTCTCCTTGACTTGAGCATTTCCTTCATGAGTCATTTTCAAGGACTCATATATATCATAGGCCGTTTCCCTGTTTGATATCTTCTCATACTCAGCATGAGAGATAGCATTCAGCAAAATAGTTCTGCATTTATGATGATTCCTGAAAAGCCCCTTTTGATCATCACTCATTTCTTGCCTTGTCAGCTTTACGCCACTGGCATTCACTGGATGTTTGTAACCATCCATCAGAAGATCCCATTGTAGCAACCTGCCTAAAAATTTCAGCTTTCGAGTCGCCACCTATTATGAAGGGCGAATAGGAAACCCTTACGCAGTTAAGAGATTTAGGGTAAGCTATTATAATCAGGCTGAGGGAAGGTGTTAGGCACCCTCAGCCCTTTCCTAAAGGCTAATGTTCAAAGATTAGGGTTGCATGGCAGGATTCGTAAAGAAATGTGGCGAACAAAATTATAATGACATGATTGAGGTTTTGAAGAGGGGGACTCGCCTTGTTGCCAAGTGCCTACGTACCTCCTTAGGGAGGATCAGAGTCTACGTAGTTCGGGAAGGGTTGTACGCCATTTAGAGTTTGAATTTGATTTGATATGGTTTTTTGGAGGCTTTTTAGTTAGCCTATCGCAGTTTGTTTTGTCTTTGTAATTTGAATGGATTTTAGAATTATTAGGGTTTTGGGCGTACAACCCTGATTTGGCACAATTAACCGCAATGATCAATATGTTTGATCACCATAGCTAAAAGATTGAGGATTTGCATTGTTACCAATTCAAATCGATTAATTCGATTATCACTAATAACAACTTATTGTATTTTATTATTTATTAATTGGCGTTTTATATTGTTACCTCTCATAATCGATTAACACGACTACAAATAATAACAAATTAAATTAAACAATGAGGCAAGATTAATCACCACAACCAATAAGATAGTTGCAGCCATTTAATCGAATTTAATTGGATTTTTATTTTAATAAAAAAAGTACTTTAATTATTTTTATTGTTAACCACAGCGATTAATCGATTTAATCGGCGCAAATAACAAATTAAAAATATTTTATATAAAATGTCATGTTTTTATTCTATAAATAAAATAATTTTAATATAAATTGTTAATTATCAACTAATATTTTAATTACAAGAAAAACAAATTAATTAAATTTTTATTAAGTTTTTATTAAGGTTTTTATTCAGTGTGGATGTATTTAGGGTATATGGTATAAGGAGCTAAATCTGGGTGGTTAGATCTGAGGTTAATGGGACTGTGTGGTCAGATCTGGGAAGGCACATGGTGCGCCCCATGATGATGTGGGTATAGGATCAGTAGTTGCAATTTTCAGAAAAAATATAGCAAGGGCCAGGGATCGAACCCTGGACCCTTGGGTAATCAACAACGCGCGCTCACCACCCCAACCAATGGTTATTCGTGTTAGATGGAGGCATGCATGACATGATATATAAAACAAAGATACCTGGATTGATTTGCGCGCGGAATTCAAACCAACCACTAGCGTAAGGCCACGCTACCGTCTTCCCCAACATATCATGCCAAAACTCTGCATTTTTAGCTACGATTTAGCTTCCAAACCCGTTCGTGGCCTTTTAACCCTGCAACACAAAAATCATGCATATGCAATATAAATGTTTCGCGACCCTTCCCCTCTCTTCGTCCAAGATCTCTGGTCCTAATTATGCTCTTTATTTACCCTAATTTTACCTAGAACGCAAACCCCCAATTTCAACCCTAAGAACCTTTGGTCGGCCGTTAATGGCAACACACCACCTGACTGCGCAAACTTCAATTTAATCATTCAGAAACATTCACAAACATCATATGAATCACAATACACCGGCAATTTAACATGTGAATGCTCTTATTATGCAGATCGAGCAAAGATTTAGAACCACGTACCTGGGCTTATATGGAGAAGTTCTGGGGGTGTTGATGTCGTATGAGTATCCAGATACGTTCAGAATTCTCCAAGGAAGTGTTTGCAATCTTCAAATTCCTTTGAAACACCCTAGATCCTTGAAACCGAGTTTGAGTTTTATGAGGAACTTTGTGTTCTTCAATCTCCTTGCTCTGCTCAAATTTCGTAACCCTTATTCATGTGCATAGCTTCACTTATTTATAGACATCTATTAGGTCATGAATTGGAGGCCCATTGATCAATAGAATCTCTTTTGCCAATCTTCCAAATTTGATTTATTTCTTGATCTTTAAGTTACTAAGCTTGGCATATATTGCATCAATTTTTTCCATTTTAATTATGCACGAAAATATGATTATATTTGGTCATAAACTCTGATTGAAAATCACCCAAAATATACTTTCTATCAAATATTTGATTTTCATTTAATTAAATCATTAAAAATTAATTTTAAATGAAATAAAATTATGTAAAATCAAATAAAATGATATAATTTATGGCATATGTTTTGGATAGCTTGTGGACCAAGTTTGGGTCATAGAATGTAGGCCCATTTGCAAGAATCTCAATTTTGAGCCCTCCTTTTTCACATTTGGTCCCTCAAAATCACCTGACTTTGATCAAGCATATCTCCTTCAATTTTTAAGCTATGAGGGCGATCTAATACTTTTTAGAAACCTCAAGAGGTCCTCTATAAGCCACTTTGGAACATATTTTTCATTTGAAGCTTTTATCTTGATCATATCCTCTTTGGGAAAAAACTGTTTCTGAAGGATGCCTGAAAATGACCTGTAATCTTTTGCTTTGTATCTCTTAAATGAAGCATTTTTAGCCTTGGCTTGTGAGACACAAAGTTGTAGAGAATCCAATTTCCTTCAAAATAGGCTTTGAGTGGAGAATTTCTGATGTTCCATGTGAAAGTTATGCCCAGTCAAAGTTGGGTTGACTTTCTCCTAAGAAACCCTAATTTGAACCTTTCTATATTTGTCCATCTCTGAGTTTCTATTAATGGAATCATGATCAAGTTTTGATCAAATGATGGATATACATCCCCATACTTGTTGTGTGACCAATGGTTAGAAGTTTGGATCATGTCTTGACTTTGGATTTGAATCAGTTGATTGTAGATCTTGAGATTGTTTGAGCAGGTGACCTTTGGAGTAGTGCCTTGACTTTTGCCATGGATTTAGATTAGATCACTATAAACCATACATCCTTGATTAGGAGCCTTATCTCATTGATCCCTCTTAGGGGAACCTCAAACCCTAGCCTTAGGAGGCTCTTGACTAGGGGTGTTGCTTGAATGGATCCCTAGTCTTTGAATCTTTGTAAGTGAAGTAGATGGGGCAAATTTTGGGGTATGACAGCTTCCCCTGTTCAATATTCTTGAACCTGAAGAGGCGGACAGGCTTACTTTCCCGTCGCGACCTGAAGATGGAAGATTATTGAACACTGAGAATGCCCTGAAATTTGCTGATATTGCGGAGTGTGGAGTAGATGCGTTGCTGGCCACGGGATTGCCGTGGTATGGCATGTTTGGGATTGGAATTGGAGCTTGAAAATGAAATGAGTCATGGCTGCTGCCAGAGAACGTGGTGCCATATCACTGTCGTGATAAGACGTAACGCGAGGGTTACGATTTGGATTGAAGTTGAAGGTGCCATTATCACTGCCAAGGGACTAACATGATAAGACGTAACGCGAGGGTTACGATTTAGTTTGGAAATTGCCGTTATCACTGCCGTGATAAGACGTAACGCGAGGGTTACGATTTGGTTTGAAATTGCCGTTATCACTGCCGTTATAAGACGTAACGCGAGGGTTACGATTTGGTTTGAAATTGCCGTTATCACTGCCGTGATAAGACGTAACGCGAGGGTTACGATTTGGTTTGAAATTGCCGTTATCACTGCCGTGATAAGACGTAACGCGAGGGTTACGATTTGGTTTGAAATTGCCGTTATCACTGCCGTGATAAGACGTAACGCGAGGGTTACGATTTGGATTGAAATTGCCGTTATCACTGCCGTGATAAGACGTAACGCGAGGGTTACGATTTGGTTTGAAATTGCCGTTATCACTGCCGTGATAAGACGTAACGCGAGGGTTACGATTTGGTTTGAAATTGCCGTTATCACTGCCGTGATAAGACGTAACGCGAGGGTTACGATTTGGATTGAAGTTGAAGGTGCCATTACCACTGCCAAGGGACTAACATGATAAGACGCAACGCGAGGGTTACGATTTAGTTTGGAAATTGCCGTTATCACTGCCGTGATAAGACGTAACGCGAGGGCTACGATTTGGTTTGAAATTGAAATTGAGAATAGATTTTGAAATTGGATTCAAGAGAAACCAAGCTTCATCTGCAAAATGATGCTCTGCGAATGTATATGCTTATGATTTGTTGTAAATGTATGCATGCTTATGCTGATGGTACATATGTAAGTGTACATGCGTATGAATATGTATGATGAATTCGATGCATTATCTTCTGTCACCCATTGGATTTGTTTAGCTTTTCGAGCAGCTTTGAGGGTCTTAACTCAGATCGTCTGAAGTTAGTCTACTGGGATATTGTAGTGCTTTCAGGACCAGGCGTATATCAACTACCGGAGATGCCGTGGTTTCATCCCCTTTATTTGGTCTTGTTAGTTTGTAAGTTTCTTGTTTTAAGCTCAAAGTTTAAAGTTTATGAGACATAAATTATTCTTTGCACTTGGTATTGAAATGATGAAATGATAAGTATGAAAGGGAAAAGACTTTTATTGATTGTTGCCTTGAATTGGCGAATGTACAAAAGGTATGAAAGAAAGAAAATGACAAATAGAAATGATATTAATACTGCTATTGCTCTTTTGCTATCGAGGTCCCCAGTAATCCTTTGACTTCGGAAGTTGATGATTGCTCGATTTCCTATCCTTTACGAATTGTCTTGGGCTCGTAGCTTGAAGCCTTGCCCCTGCTAGGCATAGTACCTCTTGACTGCATCTGAATTGATTGGATGCGGTAGCTCATCCCCATCCATTGTAGTGAGGACTAATGCCCCTCCTGAGAACACTGTTTTTACGATGTATGGACCTTCGTAGTTAGGTGTCCATTTTCCTCGGGCATCGAGTCGAGGTAACAGTATCTTCTTGAGGACAATGTCACCTTCTTTGTAGGTTCGAGGTCGGACCTTCTTATCGAACGCTTTTTTCATCCTCTTCTGATAGAGTTGTCCATGACACAAAGCTGTCAGTCGCTTTTCTTCAATGAGATTAAGCTGATCAAAACGAGTTTTTACCCATTCCGATTCTTCTAACTTTGTGTCAGCTATAACTCTTAGTGACGGGATCTCCACCTCGATTGGGAGGACAGCTTCCATACCGTAGACTAGGGAGAAGGGGGTTGCCCCTGTAGATGTACGCACCGAGGTTCTGTAACCGTGTAGGGCGAAGGGAAGCATTTCGTGCCAATCCTTGTATGTTTTCACCATCTTTTGTATTATTTTTTTGATATTTTTGTTTGCAGCTTCGACAGCGCCGTTCATTTTAGGCCTGTATGGTGAAGAATTGTGGTGTTCAATCTTGAACTCCTCGCACAGCTCCCTCATCATGTTATTGTTCAGATTCGACCCATTATCGGTGATAATCCTGCTTGGAACCCCATACCGACATATGATATTATGCTTGATGAACCGAGTGACTACTTGTCTTGTTACGTTGGTGTAAGAGGCAGCTTCGACCCATTTGGTGAAGTAGTCTATGGCAACTAATATAAATCGGTGTCCATTCGAAGCTTTAGGTTCTATCATCCCTATCATGTCGATTCCCCACATTGCAAATGGCCATGGTGAACTCAGAACGTTCAACGGGTTTGGTGGTACGTGCACCTTGTCAGCGTAGATTTGGCACTTGTGACAGGTCCTTGCATATTGGAAACAGCCGGCCTCCATTGTTAACCAGTAATACCCTGCTCGCAGTATTTTTCTAGCCATTGAATGTCCGTTTGCATGAGTTCCGAAGGTTCCTTCATGTACCTCCCTGATAATCTCCTTGGCCTCGTTTTTATCTACACACCTCAACAACACTGAATCATAGTTCCTTTTGTATAGGATGCTTCCGCTTAAGAAGAACTTGGATGCAAGTCTCCTCAGTGTCTTTTTATCAGTTGTTGAGGCATTCTCCGGGTATTCTTGTTTTTCCAGGTACTTTTTAATGTCGTGGTACCGTGGTTTGTTGTCAGACTGCTCCTCAATCGTGAGACAATAGGCAGGCTCGTCGAAGTGTCTAACAGTTATCCGTGGTTCATGGTTTGGCCAGGTCACCTTGAACATAGAGGAGAGTGTTGCTAGTGCGTCGGCTATTTGATTTTCTTCCCTCGGGATATGAGTAAAAGTGATAGTATCAAATTCAGCTGTCAACTCCAGTATAAGGTCTCGGTATGGGATTAGTTTTGCATCTCGAGTGTCCCATTCTTTGTTGACTTGATGGATTACCAATGCTGAGTCTCCGTATACATCAAGGAGTTTGATCCTTAGGTCGATTGCAGCTTCTAACCCCAATATACATGCTTCGTATTCTGCAATGTTGTTGGTGCAGTCGAAACATAGTCTTGCAGTGAAGGGTAAGTGCCGGTCATCGGGAGATGTCAATACTGCCCCTATGCCATGTCCTAGTGCATTTGAGGCACCGTCGAACATGAGTTTCCATACCAAACCCGGTTCCGGTCCTTCGTCGGGTCCCGGTATTTCGTAGTCTCTTACTAGCATGATGTCTTCGTCAGGGAAGTCGAACTTCATAGACTGGTATTCTTCGAGGGGTTGGTGAGCAAGATGTTCTGCCAGTACACTCCCTTTTATTGCTTTTTGAGTTACATACTGTATGTCGTATTCGGACAACAACATTTGCCACCTTGCAATTCTACCCGTGAGCGCCTGTTTTTCGAACACGTATTTTAAAGGATCCATTCTCGATATTAGCCACGTGGAATGATTCAGCATATATTGCCTTAGACGTTTGGAGGCCCATGCTAGGGCACAACATGTCTTTTCCAATGGTGAATACCGAGATTCGCAATCCGTGAATTTCTTACTGAGGTAGTAGATAGCGTGTTCTTTCCTGCCTGTTTCATCTTGTTGCCCCAGTACGCACCCCATAGATCTTTCAAGTACTGTGAGGTACATGATCAGCGGTCTTCCGGGTACAGGAGGTAAGAGTATAGGTGGTTCTTGCAAGTAGTTCTTTATGGTTTCGAAGGCTACTTGACAATCATCATTCCACTTGATGGGTTGATCCTTCCTGAGTAGTTTGAATATAGGCTCGCATGTAGCCGTTAGATGCGAAATGAACCTTGAGATGTAATTCAATCGACCCAGGAAACCTCGTACCTCTTTTTCTGTTTTTGGAACGGGCATCGCTTGTATGGCTTTTACTTTGTCAGGATCGACCTCTATGCCTCGCTGGCTTACAATGAATCCCAACAGCTTTCCCGATCTTACACCAAACGTACACTTGTTCGGGTTTAACCTTAGCTTGTACTTCTTTAGACGTTCAAACAGCTTATGTAGATTTGTAATATGCTCTTCTTCTGTGCGAGACTTAGCAATCATATCATCTACATATACTTCGATCTCCTTATGAATCATATCATGGAAAAGTGTGACCATGGCTCTTTGATATGTTGCCCCTGCGTTTCGTAACCCAAAAGGCATTACTTTGTAGCAGAAAGTGCCCCAGGATGTCATGAAGGTCGTCTTTTCCATATCTTCGGGAGCCATCTTGATCTGATTATACCCAGAGAACCCATCCATGAAGGAAAACCACGAAGCTTGTGCTGTATTATCCACCAAGATATCTATATGCGGTAGTGGAAAATCGTCTTTTGGACTTGCTTTGTTCAGGTCTCTGTAATCTACGCACATGCGTACCTTCCCGTCCTTCTTAGGAACTGGCACTATGTTGGCAATCCAGGGTGGATAGTCAACTACAGCAAGAAATCCGGCGTCAAATTGTTTGAGCACCTCTTCCCTAATCTTACTATCCATATCTGGTCGAACCCTTCTGCGCTTTTGCCTGACCGGCGCACATCCTTCTTTGAGAGGTAACCTGTGTACCACGATGTCTGTATCCAAACCCGGCATGTCACGGTATGACCAAGCAAAAATCTCTGCATACTCGTGGAGGAGCTTGATTAGCGTTGCTTTTACGTCCTTACCTAGCGTTGCCCCAATCTTAATGTTCTTAGGTTCTTTATCTGTTCCCAAGTTTATGATTTCAATGGCCTCTTGTGGAGGGAGCATGCTCTTGGATTCCTTATCCACTAGCCTTGATAACTCTTCCGGAAGTTCATCGTCTTCCTCATCCCCTTCTTCAGCCTGATTAGCGAGAGCCTCGAGTTTGTATAGAGTCTCAGCAGTATTATTATCGGTGGTGTCAGAAGATGATCTGCACATGTTTTATGTTTTGTTTTCTTTTAGTATGTAGATATGAACGTGCTTTGTTTGTGCAAGAAATTTATTTGCCATTTTCAGAAAGGAAAAAGAAATAAATGCGAGAAAAGACAATGTTTTCAATACCGAAATGCAAAGACAATTTTATTAATAAACTTCGAACTTGAAAGTAAATGGGGCCCTTACAAACTAGCTCTATGCTTCGGGCGAGGCATGAGCGTTATTGTTTTTCTTTATTTGAAAAGGGAAATAAAACACACAAAAGCAAATTACTTTGAACTGAAAACTATCTCCGGTATCTCCATGCTTGTCCAATTCTGAAGTTGTTCTCCTGGTCTGATCATCCGGATAAAATTGGACGTCCCCTCCATGCTAGATATCATGGATACATGCTCATATCTACCTGTAACAAAAGTCTGTGCGATCGGAGGGAATCGTTGCTCTTCCTTTGCAGCCTTCTTTGTTGGTTGGTATCCTAACCCCAGACAATCTTTCTTCTCTTGCACTTCTGGAATTTTTCCCCAGCCTTCCATCTTTGTGTCTTGCAGGTCTCTCCAGGATGTCACCGCCCTTCGTGTTTTCTCAATTGGTAGTGTGATAGCAGTGGCAATCTCTAGTGCTTGGAACGAAGTCTCTAATGCCTTTTCCCCAGCCTCAATGTATCGGTATGAGTCTAGATTGCTGACAAATATGTCCTCCTCCCCACTGACGGTTACTATAGAGTTTCCATCCACAAATTTCACCTTTTGATGCAGAGTAGAAGTAACTGCCCCAGCAGCATGGATCCAAGGGCGTCCCAATAAACATGTGTAGGCAGGTTCAATCTCCATCACTTGGAAATTGATGCAGAAAGTGTGAGGGCCTATTACCACAGGGAGGTCAACCTCTCCAAACACCGGGCTTTGCGACCCATCAAAGGCTTTGACCACCAGACGGCTTGGTCTTATTACCAGTCCTTCCAAATCTATCTTGTCTAAAGTGGCCTTTGGCATCACATTTAAGGACGATCCCGTGTCGATCAACACTCTAGACAGGTGAGCTTTCCCACATTGTATGGAGATATGCAGGGCTTTGTTATGCTCTTTCCCTTGTGAGGGCAACTCGTGTTCACTGAAGCTTAAGCATGCCCCAGCAGTAAGATTAGCCACCATTCCATCAAATTGATTTACAGTGATGTCTTTGGTTACATGGGCAGCACTCAAGATCTTCATCAGGGTGTCTCGATGTTTTTCTGAATGGATTAACAGCGAGAGGAGTGATATCCTGGATGGAGTTTGGTGCAATTGATCCACTACCTTATAATCACTTTTCTTGATTAGTGCCAAGAATTCTTCGGCATCTTTGTTAGTGATCTCCTTGTCTATGGGTGTGCTTCTTTCAGTAGGGACCACCGTAGCTTGATCATTTGCTTGTGCTGAATTCTCTTTTGATTTAGCAGTATTGAATATGCGACCGCTACGAGTCATACCCCCAGGCCCGACGATGTTTGTCACATCGGTGCTAGCATTAGACTCATATTCCCATGGAACTGCCTTCATCTTGTCCACAGGATATTGATCCCTGACTAGGATAATCCTAGTGTGTACTTGTGCGGGTATCAGCAGTGTGGCTCTGGCGCAAGGGATGATCAACGTCTTCCTTGCCCCTTGTCTTGGTATCATTAACGGTTCATTCCTGTCCAGCATGGCCACATACTCTTCCTCAGGATATTCTTTAAACTGAACTACCCCTTGATTCACGAGTCTTTGCAAGGTTGTCATAAAGGCTTCGTTATGTTCGAGGACGAACCCCTTTGCAAGTAGATACCTCTTAAGGGCATCTATGGGGGAGCTCCGTTGTTGAACAAACTCTTGCTCGGTGACTACCTCTATTGCATTGACTGTGCCGTCATGACGGGGCATAGGGTTTGTCTTCACATTAGGTTTGTCAAAAGCAATTGCTCCTGACTCTATCAGGTCCTGAACCTTGTGCCTAAAGGCCCAACATTTTTCCAATGTATGCCCCGGAGAATTGGCGTGAAATTCACACCTCTCATTAGCTTTGAAATTGGGCATAGTCTTTCCGGGAATCGGAGGTGGCATAGGCCTGAGTTCCACTAACTGCTCGTTTAATAGATGCTTCAGTATCTCGCTTTTAGAAGTGGGCAAAGGGTCGAACTTCCTCGGAGGGCCTTGGAATCTTGGTTGAGGTGAGTATGTCATAGGAGGTCTAAACTCTTGATGCACTACTGCGTTGGTCTCCCCTTCCTTCTTTTTAGCGAAGGTTGAGGTGGGCCTCTTTGAGTGATAAGAGTTAGATGATACTCCTTGTATTTTCCCGCTCTTAATTCCGTCTTCTATCCTTTCACCAATAACCACTAGATCTGAAAACCCCGAGGACACACTCCCTACGATTTTATCGTAGTACGGCCCTTGTAACATAGCCATAAACATTTTTACGAGTTCTTTTTCCAACAGGGGAGGTTGGACTCGGGAGGCCATTTCCCTCCATCTCTGTGCATACTCCTTAAACGATTCCTCTTTCTTTTGTGACAAATTTTGGAGTTGCATCCGATCGGGTGCCATGTCCAAATTGTACTTATATTGCTTTAGGAACGTACTAGCAAGGTCGGTCCAGCTTCGGATGTGAGACTTCTCTAATTGCATATACCAGTCAACCGATGCTCCACTTAAGCTATCTTGGAAAAAATGCATCATCAGCTTTTGGTCATGAGCATAAGCAGCCATTTTTCGCACATACATGCGCAAGTGACTCCTCGGACAAGAGAGTCCCTTGTACTTTTCAAAGTCGGGTATCTTGAATTTATGAGGAATAGTCAAATCCGGCACCAAGCTCATTTCATAGGTATCCACATCGAAGGCATCATATCCTTCCATTGCTTTCATCCTTTCTTCCAGCGCCTTGATTTGTCCACTCTCCTTGGAATTCTCCCCAGAATCAGCAGAGGTCAGCTTTGGTTGAGGGACTTGATCAGTGTCATTAGTGTCCCCATACTGTAGGTCCAAGTAGTCCTCATCCCTAAGCGGATTGTTGATTGGAATGCGAACTGTGCGAGACGTCCCTTCTTTCTGAGTAGTAGGGATAAATCCTTCTTGAGAAGCCTCTCCCTCTTCATGGGTCATGGTGACCCTTTTAGATGCGTGAGCATTAGTTTTGTGAGGGTCATAGCCTCGAACATACCCTAACAATGGATTGCCGTCTTTAGGTATCTCTTCATACTGATCATGAACTTCTTTAGCTTTGTCTTGCTTATCTTTGAGGTCTTTCATGAAGCTCAGCACTTGGGCCATTCCTCCCTAGAGGTCTTCAACAGTACCTTTCAGCTGGGTCATTTCTTCACGAAGGGCGGCTTGGTTCTGCTCTAGCTGTTCCATTGCTTTCTTCTTCTGAGCTCTGGTCTGGATGAGTGATCGAGTTGCAATGGTGTGACTGGAGATGAAGATAGTTTTTTTTTATGTTTTTTGAAAAATAAATATGATATGCATGCTATGAATGATATGGTTATGTAATGTTTATGTCTTATCCACACTATTATAATACACATATATATTTATATATTATTTTTATTCCTCTCTTTTTTTTTTATATACATGTACATTTTTTTCTTTTTTTTTTGCACATATGTATTATGTATATATTTTTTGCATATGTATTTATTTTTCTTTTTCTTTTCTTTTGTACATGTATATACACATATGTTTTTTTTTTAGAGGTAAACAAGGTTGGCGAATATTTATAGAAACGATGAGTAACGAAAAAAGAAACACACTTTATTGAAATAAAATACTAAAAACAAACTCCATTGTCGGTTAACAAAGATAGAAAATGAAATAACAAATTGAAAATACTTGGAAAAAAGGAAAATAATCTAAAACTAAGAACGCCTTTGGATGTCTTCCTTGAACTTATCCACCATATCTCTACAAAGCTCTATGAATTCCTTGACTTCTTTGGGAAGGATAACAAGAGAGGTCTCCGCCTTTGCCAAACTCCTTGGGATGTCTAGGATTAGATCGTTGCACAAGTAAACTAGCTTGTCATAATTATCGCGGCATTTCTCGTATTCTTCAAGCATCTTAGGAACCATGCTCACGTGCTCATAAGCAGTAGAAACAATTGTGTATTGTCTCTCCCAATAGTCCCTTTCATCCCTTGCAGCATCACATAACTCTTTTTGCCTTAGTAGTAATTGCCTCATCAAAGCCAAGGCTTGAAGTGCTCTAAGGCGTTCATCGGTGCGTACTAAAAGTGCTTCTTCCGCGGCCACTCTTCTTGTGTGTTCTTCTTGTCCAGCATTGCGAGCTTCTTGAAGATCAAACTTTAAATCCCTTATTTCTTCTTCTTGGTCCTTAGTTCTATCCGTTAATTCAAAGACCACAGCTTCTAGATTTTTCTCAGATTCCGCTTTGTCGTGGGATGCCTTTTCATAACGCCTCCTCCATCTTGCAATCTCCACATCCGCTTGTGCCAACCTTTCATTATGTGATTCTAGATTAAAATTAACACTTAGAACTCCCTCGGTTGCACGCTTTCTTTTACTTCTTTGCCTATCATTTTCTTCTTTCATCGCTTGGAGTTCTTGATTTTTCTCTTTAAGGTCAAAACGTAGCTGGCTCCTTTCGTTAGTAAGTTGATGCAAATCAAGTTCTAACTTCTCTTTCTCCTTTCGGGACGCCTCTAGGGCAGCCCTGATTCCTTCTATCTCTTCGATGGATAAAGGAACAGGATCAGGAGAATCAGGCTTGTAGGCGGGATCCACAACAAAAGGAAGCAACACTTTCTTAACTCTTTCTTGAACCCATGCGGTATAAGATGCTTTTGCAATTACATTCTTTGGCCCAAAGTCTCTCCTTTGCACATTACTCCAAGCTTGAATTACTTTTTTCCACGTTCTTGGTTCACCTTTACCATTGTCATGCAAAATTAATTCTTTTATACGTTGTTCAGAAGGTTCTCTATCCATGGAATGACCCAATTGACGTAGTGCTAAAGTAGGATTATAATTGATACAACCAAGAGTTCCTATCAATGGCACATTGTTGAATTCTCCGCATTTGTAAATGATCTTATCTGAATTTAATTTTCTTGCATACCATAGAATAGAATCCGCTTTAAGAGCCCTTAATTTTTGAGACCAATCATTCCTAGTTAATTCTTTGATGAAGCAACTAGCTTTGTAGAGATGGGAAGTCAACCAAGAATAGAGCAAATGAACACAACACACTAGCACTCGTCTCTTTCTTTCATACCTCATATGAATAGCATAGTAAATGTTAGCGAGGATAGTCGGAGTTGGATCTTTGTCAAAAAGCCTAAAAGAAGTGAAAGCATGGATAGCGGTAGGATCAACATAATCAATATTCTTTGGCAATAAAACAACACCAAAAACCAAAAGAGCTAATACATGTCCACAAATGTCCCATTGTTTCCTTTGAGCAAACATTAATGCTTGATTTTCTAAATAAGATCTTTTGAACCCATGCACTTCTCCCTCAGTTTTATAATGAACTTTTAATTCTGCAGCGGACATTCCTAAAGCCTTTTCTAGATCTGAAAAGTCAACTTCCTTACCCACACCAGTATAGAATTCCTTTTTTATCCTCGAAAAACCCAACATAGCATCCATTTCTTCTATGGTAGGTGCTAACTGAAAATCCTGGAAAGTAAAACATCTCAAAGGCGGATCATAGAATTGTACCAAAGCGGTGATAGCTTCTTCTTGCACCTTTACCCTTAGCAAATCCAAGATATTACCATAGCGAATCTCAAACCTATCCAAAGCACCTGATGACAATTTTTCTTTGATGATCTTCAATTTCTTAATGTCTGGAGTAGAAACAGTAAAGTGCACGATTGTCTTCTTCGTACTCATCCTTCCTACACATTCACCAACAAAATACATTTTACCAAATATATATACATATATGTGTATTATTATTTTTATTTGTGGATAAGACATGATGAAAAATGCAAATGATTAGATGATGCATGCAAACACATAACAACAAAAAAAAATAATACAAACATAAAAAAAAAATAATTAAAAAAAACATGGTATTTCAAAGAACCCAAGTTCATAGGTTCGACGTAGGGGGCTCTTGGGAGCCAACCTTTATATGGGGGTTCTAAAAGGTCTCATGGGGTCGTTCGTAGCCTCCGAGACTTTTTCGTCTCTTCGGATTTTGGAACAACTCACTTTATCCATGAGGTTCGAATTTTTGGGTAGGTTCCCGGAGAGATCAGCTAAGTATCCAGTCCAGCCCTCCACAAAGTCAAGCTCCGTTTCGGACCTTTCCAAATACCTAACCCACTCCGAGTGGAGTTATCAGTGAGATTCGTAAGGCGATTCATGTCCCCTTTTGGTCTCAAAGTTAACTCCCACATTTAAGGTTTAACCGACATAAAAATAGAGCAAATATATAAAAATAAAAGCAGATATTTTCAGGCAGATAAAAAACATAAAACAAATAAACAAATAAATAATTTAATGTTTATTAAAAGATAAACCTCCCCCCAAACCCTAAATGTGGCAATTTGCCAACCCTAAAATGCGCCACAAACCCTAAACCACAAACCACGAGCCATAAACCTAAACCCACTCAAGCCTTAGGAGCATAATAATTCACTAAAAGTGTGTCCCCAGCAGAGTCGCCAGCTGTAGCAACCTGCCTAAAAATTTCAGCTTTCGAGTCGCCACCTATTCTGAAGGGCGAATAGGAAACCCTTACGCAGTTAAGAGATTTAGGGTAAGCTATTATAATCAGGCTGAGGGAAGGTGTTAGGCACCCTCAGCCCTTTCCTAAAGGCTAATGTTCAAAGATTAGGGTTGCATGGCAGGATTCGTAAAGAAATGTGGCGAACAAAATTATAATGACATGATTGAGGTTTTGAAGAGGGGGACTCGCCTTGTTGCCAAGTGCCTACGTACCTCCTTAGGGAGGATCAGAGTCTACGTAGTTCGGGAAGGGTTGTACGCCATTTAGAGTTTGAATTTGATTTGATATGGTTTTTTGGAGGCTTTTTAGTTAGCCTATCGCAGTTTGTTTTGTCTTTGTAATTTGAATGGATTTTAGAATTATTAGGGTTTTGGGCGTACAACCCTGATTTGGCACAATTAACCGCAATGATCAATATGTTTGATCACCATAGCTAAAAGATTGAGGATTTGCATTGTTACCAATTCAAATCGATTAATTCGATTATCACTAATAACAACTTATTGTATTTTATTATTTATTAATTGGCGTTTTATATTGTTACCTCTCATAATCGATTAACACGACTACAAATAATAACAAATTAAATTAAACAATGAGGCAAGATTAATCACCACAACCAATAAGATAGTTGCAGCCATTTAATCGAATTTAATTGGATTTTTATTTTAATAAAAAAAGTACTTTAATTATTTTTATTGTTAACCACAGCGATTAATCGATTTAATCGGCGCAAATAACAAATTAAAAATATTTTATATAAAATGTCATGTTTTTATTCTATAAATAAAATAATTTTAATATAAATTGTTAATTATCAACTAATATTTTAATTACAAGAAAAACAAATTAATTAAATTTTTATTAAGTTTTTATTAAGGTTTTTATTCAGTGTGGATGTATTTAGGGTATATGGTATAAGGAGCTAAATCTGGGTGGTTAGATCTGAGGTTAATGGGACTGTGTGGTCAGATCTGGGAAGGCACATGGTGCGCCCCATGATGATGTGGGTATAGGATCGGTAGTTGCAATTTTCAGAAAAAATATAGCAAGGGCCAGGGATCGAACCCTGGACCCTTGGGTAATCAACAACGCGCGCTCACCACCCCAACCAATGGTTATTCGTGTTAGATGGAGGCATGCATGACATGATATATAAAACAAAGATACCTGGATTGATTTGCGCGCGGAATTCAAACCAACCACTAGCGTAAGGCCACGCCACCGTCTTCCCCAACATATCATGCCAAAACTCTGCATTTTTAGCTACGATTTAGCTTCCAAACCCGTTCGTGGCCTTTTAACCCTGCAACACAAAAATCATGCATATGCAATATAAATGTTTCGCGACCCTTCCCCTCTCTTCGTCCAAGATCTCTGGTCCTAATTATGCTCTTTATTTACCCTAATTTTACCTAGAACGCAAACCCCCAATTTCAACCCTAAGAACCTTTGGTCGGCCGTTAATGGCAACACACCACCTGACTGCGCAAACTTCAATTTAATCATTCAGAAACATTCACAAACATCATATGAATCACAACACACCAGCAATTTAACATGTGAATGCTCTTATTATGCAGATCGAGCAAAGATTTAGAACCACGTACCTGGGCTTATATGGAGAAGTTCTGGGGGTGTTGATGTCGTATGAGTATCCAGATACGTTCAGAATTCTCCAAGGAAGTGTTTGCAATCTTCAAATTCCTTTGAAACACCCTAGATCCTTGAAACCGAGTTTGAGTTTTATGAGGAACTTTGTGTTCTTCAATCTCCTTGCTCTGCTCAAATTTCGTAACCCTTATTCATGTGCATAGCTTCACTTATTTATAGACATCTATTAGGTCATGAATTGGAGGCCCATTGATCAATAGAATCTCTTTTGCCAATCTTCCAAATTTGATTTATTTCTTGATCTTTAAGTTACTAAGCTTGGCATATATTGCATCAATTTTTTCCATTTTAATTATGCACGAAAATATGATTATATTTGGTCATAAACTCTGATTGAAAATCACCCAAAATATACTTTCTATCAAATATTTGATTTTCATTTAATTAAATCATTAAAAATTAATTTTAAATGAAATAAAATTATGTAAAATCAAATAAAATGATATAATTTATGGCATATGTTTTGGATAGCTTGTGGACCAAGTTTGGGTCATAGAATGTAGGCCCATTTGCAAGAATCTCAATTTTGAGCCCTCCTTTTTCACATTTGGTCCCTCAAAATCACCTGACTTTGATCAAGCATATCTCCTTCAATTTTTAAGCTATGAGGGCGATCTAATACTTTTTAGAAACCTCAAGAGGTCCTCTATAAGCCACTTTGGAACATATTTTTCATTTGAAGCTTTTATCTTGATCATATCCTCTTTGGGAAAAAACTGTTTCTGAAGGATGCCTGAAAATGACCTGTAATCTTTTGCTTTGTATCTCTTAAATGAAGCATTTTTAGCCTTGGCTTGTGAGACACAAAGTTGTAGAGAATCCAATTTCCTTCAAAATAGGCTTTGAGTGGAGAATTTCTGATGTTCCATGTGAAAGTTATGCCCAGTCAAAGTTGGGTTGACTTTCTCCTAAGAAACCCTAATTTGAACCTTTCTATATTTGTCCATCTCTGAGTTTCTATTAATGGAATCATGATCAAGTTTTGATCAAATGATGGATATACATCCCCATACTTGTTGTGTGACCAATGGTTAGAAGTTTGGATCATGTCTTGACTTTGGATTTGAATCAGTTGATTGTAGATCTTGAGATTGTTTGAGCAGGTGACCTTTGGAGTAGTGCCTTGACTTTTGCCATGGATTTAGATTAGATCACTATAAACCATACATCCTTGATTAGGAGCCTTATCTCATTGATCCCTCTTAGGGGAACCTCAAACCCTAGCCTTAGGAGGCTCTTGACTAGGGGTGTTGCTTGAATGGATCCCTAGTCTTTGAATCTTTGTAAGTGAAGTAGATGGGGCAAATTTTGGGCTATGACACCCATAGATCACCTTCTAGACCAAGAAAGTAACTTTCCAGTTTATCTTTCCAGTATTCAAAGTTTTCACCATCAAATACCGGCGGTCTAGTATAACCATTGTTACCGTTGTGTTGCTCAGCAGAGCCAGATGTAGATGTAGATTTTTCAGTTCCATCAGCCATCTTTTACTGAAGCGTTTTTCTCTTCCTGAATCTTTTCTAAACACGGTTAAGTGCTTGCACCTTAGAACCGGCGCTCTGATGCCAATTGAAGGATAGAAAAACACTTAGAAAGGGGGGGGTTTGAATAAGTGTGACTTTAAAACTTGGACGATAAAAAAATGCACAGTTATTTTTATCCTGGTTCGTTGTTAACTAAACTACTCCAGTCCACCCCCGCAGAGATGATTTACCTCAACTGAGGATTTAATCCACTAATCGCACGGATTACAATGGTTCTCCACTTAGTCAGCAACTAAGTCTTCCAGAGTCTACTGATCACACACTGATCACTCCAGGAACAACTGCTTAGACACACTCTAAGACTTTCTAGAGTATACTGATCCACACGATCACTCTAGTTACAACCTGCTTAGAAAACTTCTAAGACTTCCTAGAGTATACTGATCCACACGATCACTCTAGTTCCTTACAACTTAATGTAATCAATTCAAGAGTATTACAATTGCTTCTTAAAAGCTATAATCACAAACTGTGATATTTCTCTTATCGTTTAAGCTTAATCTCACTAATATATTACAACAGCAATGTAGTGAGCTTTGATGAAGATGAAGATTCTGAGCTTTGATTTGAACAGCGTTTCAGCAAGTCTTTTTGAATAATTTCGTTCAGAGTTGTTTTAGAATTCGTAACCTTGCTTCTCATCAGAACTTCATATTTATAGGCGTTGAGAAGATGACCGTTGAGTGCATTTAATGCTTTGCGTGTTCCGTACAGCATTGCATTTAATGTTATACGCTTTTGTCAACTACCTCGAGCCTTGTTCACGCTGTGTCTACTGACGTTGCCTTTAATAGCTTTTAACGTTCCTTTTGTCAGTCAGCGTAGCCTGCCACTTGTACTTCCTTCTGATCTGATGTTTGTGAATACAACGTTTGAATATCATCAGAGTCAAACAGCTTGGTGCATAGCATCTTCTGATCTTCTGACCTTGAAGTGCTTCTGGGCGTGATACCATCTTCTGAGCTTCAGTGCTTCTGATCTCATGTTCTTCTGATGCTTCCATAGACCCATGTTCTGATTCTGCTTCGACCATCTTCTGATGTCTCGCCAGACCATGTTCTGATGTTGCATGCTGAACCCTTTGAGACAAAGCTTCTGAGCGCTGAATTATGCGTACTCTTTATATATTTCCTGAAAAGGAAATTGCATTGGATTAGAGTACCATATTATCTTAAGCAAAATTCATATTATTGTTATCATCAAAACTAAGATAATTGATCAGAACAAATCTTGTTCTAACAAACGGCACTAAGAAAGGGTTCACGGATCAAAAGATACGCAATTTCTAAGTTTGGAAGATTTTCTGCCCAATAGGGTCCGCTCAGCGGAGCACCAGCGGGACCAGACAGAAGCGAACTACGTTGGGACCTCCGCTCAGCGGACCCCCTCCGCTTAGCGGAGCTGCGATTTCATCAATTCGCTACTCTGCGACAGACCTGCGATTTTGCACTCCTTTCACCCCATATGCATTCCAAACATCATATAAAGGTATAAAAACATAGCAGACATTATCACACATCATCAAACATCATTAAAACACATTTTCCAACCATAATTTCATGCAATATCATCAATCTCCCCAAACCCAACAATCCCAATCCCAATATACTCAATTGAATCGAATCACGTATCAATCAATCCTATTACCTAAAATTGCATAATAGAAGTTAACCGGAAGATTTCCCCCTTACCTCGATTCACGGTTGGATTCTATTTCTCTTCGCGTCCTTTCCACGTATTCCTCCATGTTCTTCGTGCCCTAGCTCTCTCCCTCTGCCTCTTCTCAAAACTTTAATCGTACAGAATGATTCCCTCTTTTCTCTTTTTACCCCTAGGACCCCTAATATGGTCTTCCCATATTGCCCTCACTTACTCTTCACAAATGACCACTCTTACCCTTAATATCTCTAACACTGATATTATTTTATTTTACTAATTAAAATAATTCCACTTATTATTCTAATTATTCTAAAATCACCAAAATTCATCAATACACCTAAGCATCACGCTAAAATAATTAAATAAATAATTAGTCCAGAATTTGGGGTGTTACAGTTATCTTTAACATCTAACAATTGACTTTAATTTCCGCAATTTATTATATTGCTCTTTATATTTATCGCTCTATCGTTTTATTTTATCATTACATCATATTTACATTCCACCATTTTCTCTTTGTCCATTTGGACGTTTATATTTCGCTATTTTCCTTTTGTCCATTTGGACATATGTTTATGCTTCCGCTATTTTTCTTTTGTCCACTTGGACCATACTTTAATTTTATGCTAAAATACTAATGAATAACGAAAATCTAAAAAACACCTAAGGCTCTCATTTGGGCTTTTGGTTACTATCCCGAGCATTTTTGAGTTATGGACTTATGGACTTAGTACATCTGGACCCTTATGATATTGTTTCTCTGTTGTTGTTCTGTCTGTCTGGCATTGGATTGTTGTCTGTTTGAATGTGCAGGTATTTCCTTGAAAGCCCTTGATGGTTAATTCCAAGGCATTGATATAAGGATTTTACCCGAAAACAGCTGTTACTTTGCCCGATTTTCGTCAGAATTCTAATATGCTTAATGCAAAATGGTGCTAAATAATAAGTTCATCTGGATCCCCAAGTGATAATATGTTGGTTTGGTATTAATAAGTCCAAAGGATGGGAAATCTACCTTGACTCATAAATGTCAAGTGTTGGCTTCTTTCTTCGGTTAGACCGTTCTTTTCCTTAGCTTTTATTTTACGCAATAAGTTAGCCTCTTCATCTCCTCCCACTTCTTTAATTTTCAAAATCTTCTCCCTTTTTACAAAACATTCTTATGCTTGTAACCTTTTTTCAAAACCTTTCTTTAAAAATATCTTTTGCCCCCTTTGTGGCCTCTTTCTTCAAAAAGTTTAGACACAACTAATTGTCAAACCGAGTGGCGATACCCATTTGATTTTGAAAATGATTGATATAATGAGATCTTTTCCGTGTGAGAGAGCTAGTGGCATACTCGTTGATTTTATCCGAGATGGAGCCCTTCTTACATTTGCGATGCAAAGAACTCATTTGTTCTCATGCTTAAAATCAACGGCTGAGTATTTCTCTCCAACAACGATAAAGTGTTTATTCTTTTTTTAAAACGTTTTCCCAAAAGCGGAACTACATTAGCTCTGACTTCTCTATTGCACCGAGGAGGTATGTAGGCCCAAGGCTTAACGTCTTGCCGAGCTTATCTTAAAAATAAAATAAACTGTTTTTTAGCACACACAACACAGATTTTCAAAAAGGTTCCTGTGGAATACCACAGATATGAGGGGTGCTTAAAAGCTTCCCCTCGTATAAACAACACCCGTACCTAAGATCTCTTTTGTTTTAAAAAAACAAACTTTGGGTTTTATTCGTTCTTTTCCCTTTTCCTTTGGAAATAATAAAGCGCGGTGGCGACTTTCACTGAAATATTGATTCGAGTCGTCCTATGGCTTCGATATCAGATTTTCTCCGCTACAACAGTGCAATATTAGTTCATGGTATACAGTTGATTACATAAACAGTTCAATATTGTTCTTGCTACCCTTCGACAAAAATTTTATTTTGTTAGAAATTGGAATAAAATATAATCATTAGGTGGGTACAATATAATCAATTATGTTGCAACTTTCAATTCTGTTTTTATGTTACTGATTCATGCTTGAATATCTATAGATGTTTGGTTAGGAATTGGAATAGAAATTATAATGTTGGGGCTACTTTTGGTTAGGAATTGGAATGAAAATTATAGGTTTTGGGGTTGTTTCTGGTGTAGAAAATGCAGAAAAATTAAGTACTCACAGTATGAAATCGGCCACACAAAATGTGTACTTGGTTGACATTTGTTTTTAATATTCATTATTCATAAGACTTTGTTTTTACAGCTAGGATTGTTCTTACTTGTAAAATTCCCAATTGATCATGGGAGTCGTCGGTTAGATCATTTATGCTGCTATTATTGTTGGTTTTGAGAGTCCATGTTGAATATCAGTATAGTCTTCTTCTAATAAATATGATCCCAAAATGAGAATGAATCTTGAAGTTGTTTCGAGTTAAATTTGATTCATCAGTTTTGTGGTTGATATCGTTGAGTTACCGTAATATTTCCATTAGTGTTATGACATAACATGTATTGCTTCCCGGATATTGAATTAGAAGCTTTAAACTTGTTTTATTATTGGTTGAATTAGAAGCTTTAAACTTGTTTTAGAAAATGGACTTAAACCTGATACTTCACTTTTAGTTCTATTATTGATTGAATTTGGTAGAAAGTGATTTTGATTTGAATGTTGATATTTGATATTTGATGCAGTCCCGATCAAAATTCTAAGAAAGTGATTTCTCAGTTCTATTTTCTGTGAGGTAAAACCCTCTTTCCTTCTGTAGCGCTCATTATGAAACTTTAGTTGTTTCAATTTTTGAATTTTATTTGCCCCCTTTGATTCTTGATTGTTCCTACATTGGTTGCTTGATGTGAATTTGAAGTGAGTATTGGTTGATTGCTGTGAATTCGATGTTAATAATATTTTTGTTTGTTATTTCAGCTTCAGTTCGCAACGCTCGCTGCTCTTGCCTCTCATCCTCAACTTCAGCATCAGGTATTCTTCTTTTTCTTAATAAGCAAGCATAACTACTTTATGGTTAGGAAACTCTTTTTCTCAAATTACTGGTATACTTTTCATTTTGACAGAAACGCATTATACTGTTTTGTGCCTTAATTAGTTGTTCTTGTTTAGCTTAATTAAGACATGGATAAGACATGGATGCATTCAAATCGATTGCCGAAAGGGTACGAGAAAGGGGTATTGAAATTCGTTAAGTTTGCGTATGCACGCCGAAGACTCGAGTCGAATGACGTGTCCTTGCTTGGGTTGCTGTTATGGGGATCAGGTTGACGTGGATCAGTTGACATCGCATTTACTACAGTTTGGAATAAACTCAAGGTGTTAAAATGAGAATTTGTGGGATCTTACGGGTTATTACTATTTCTGTATGATTAAAGAAAATAAAAAAAATAAAAAAACATGAATTCAAACTCGAGAAAGATGTGTTGTTAATTTTTTAATTATTTATATTACTAATATTTTTATTTGACAATTTAAGATACACTATTTTTTAAGATAATATTTGAAAAGTTAAAATATATTTAGTTGATGTAAAATAAATTTGGAAAAAAAAATTATTTTAAAAATATGTCATTATTTAAAAAAATAATAAACTCTTTTGGTAAAACACATTTATTTATTTTTATTTAAATTTCGAAAACAAAAGCATGCGAGTCACACTCGTACTCGTGCAAATGCACAGGGAACACACAATTAATGTATGAATCAAACACAAAAATGAATTGTTTTTTAATTATTTATGCTACTAATATTTTTATTTTGAAATTATTTTTAATTTAAGATACAATAATTTTTAAGATAATATATGAAAAATTGAGATATATATATATATATATATATATATATATATATATATATATATATATAATCATAAAATAAGGGAGAACCATAAATTTTATTGACATTTTGTAACATTTATCATCTATTTGTGGGAGATTTATGAACTTGAACTCAAGTTAGATATTTATATCATTGTATTTTTTTTCTTCTAGTAATTTAATAGTTGAAGTTTCACTTAAAAAAAAGTGAATATTTAGGATATTCTGAATTCAACAAAAAAAATTAATACTTACAAAATATTAAAATTATAGTATTTGCAATCAATGTTAAACAATGATCATATTGCTTATAAACCATCAATATTTTGTATTTATAAGCCTGTCACTAATGCCATTAGCTCAATCACACAGCAATATGCAAAGCTGGAAGGAAACAGAAAATAGAGACCTACATAAAAGATTCCATTTTCATTCTCATTAGTAATGGGTCATTACACATTGAGAATTCATTTTCAACATAGCTTTCTCTATCAAATTACCAAATAAAACCATACCTATCACTTGCTGCTACATGAATTCAGTTTACACGAACATAGCAAGATTCTTCCACTCCAATGCCAAACAATGAACATACATTAAATAATTTTGACTTGGAAGCACCCGCATGTGATGTCCTATAATGTTGGGCATACTTCTCTCTTTCAAATTACCAAATAAAACCATCCCTCTCACTTGTAGGGCATGAATTTATTCCTTTATATACAACCATCACCACAAACGTTCACAGCTTTTCTTCATGAAATCTTACTTTAAAATTATTTTTATCTGTTTTGGATTGTGTTCACACTCTAAAAAAAAATTTATTTTTAAATAAAAAAGTAATTTTATTAACACTAATGTCATTAGCTAAAGTATAGATACATAATAGTATCTTAACCTGTATTACAAGACTGTCACTAATGTCATTAGCTAAAGACGAATTCTTTATCACCCCAAACCTTTTTAGACATCCGCAACGAAAATACCGAAATGTCCCTATATTTCAGAAAAACATCTCCGTAACACTTTTTTTTAAAAATTAATTTCGGAAGTGCACTTTCGAAAAAATAAAAAAATATTATTTTCAGAGATGCATTTTCAAAATCAATTTTTTTTTTTGGAGAAGGAGTGTCTTCTGCATATCTAAAATATTTCAATTTTTAGATTTTATATAATACATATATATATATATATATATATATATATATATATATATATATATATATATATATATATATATTGAAATATTAATCACTTTAAAAAAAATTATATTTCCTAAATATTAGATTTTAAACTAATATCTTGAAAAGGCTATTGACATACTATTTAAATTCTGAAAAATATCAATATTGCAAATATTATGAAAGAATACAAAATAAATTATTATGGAGATTTTACTAATAGTTTGTGGTGTGATAATGCACTACCTTTAAATGGGAACCATCTAGCATCAAGATGAAACAACATCTCTTAACATAAAACACCTTTAAGTGTCTTTATTTTTTACTCTTGTGAAATTTCTATTTCTCGTGACAGCTTGTGATGTACTATAAGAAATATGCATTCATTCACATTCACATGTTATTTTCTATGAAAGCATCTAGGTAATCAAGTGCTGCACATGTGGTGTCAATCACAAAGAATGATTTTGAAGCTTTAAATTATTATGGTCTGCTTCCCACTGGCTGGTTTGAATTCTTTTCTTGTTATGTTTGTTACTTTCATATGATTTATTATTCAGTCTTGTGCTTCTTGTCCAATCAATGTGTTGTTTTATCTAATCTAAATCCAAAAGTTTTTGCGGGTTAGAGGGTCTAATTCTTAGTGATTACTTCATGCATTATGTATTATGATTTTAGATTTTAGATTTGATTTGTTTGTGGCTAGTTGGGAATTTCTTATCTTATTTTTAGTGTTTTTGGCTAATTTTGTCAAAGTTGTATACTATTTGTGTCCGAAAATTTTATTTTATATTATTTTTTACTAATTTTATTATAATTTCTTTCTAAAATTAATAAACTAAGTTTGATTCCAATAATTTTTTTCTTTCATATTTTGAATATTTTGCGGGGTTAAAAACCCATTAAACAACCTCTTAGTTTAGTCAGCAAAATACCTGCGGTCGTTATAAATCATCGTATATAAATTGTGGAAATCTCCGTATGTATCTATCGAAATCAAAAATTTGGGTAAAACTTTCTTACCTTGGAAACAATAAATAATTATAATAGTATTTGCTAATACTATTTCACTTTTAATTGTATTATAAATATATTTTAAATATAATATATATATTATTTATAATTTAATATAATATATTAATGAAAACTCAAAAAAATTATTTTAACTTTATTTATCAAATAAAAAAATATCAACTTTAATTGAAAAAGAAAAAGAAAGATTTATGTCTTAAAATAAGCCATTTATGTAGTTATAATATTAAAAGCATTTTACTATTTTTTTCTCATTAACAATAAACAAAATTTAAAAGTTTATTATTATTATTATAATAATTATTATTATAAAATATAACGATTATACTAAATATTAATTTTATATCATAAAATTTTTTTATTAATATTTAACTTTTAATTCTTTAAATAAAACACTAATAATAACTTCTTCTTAATAATAATATAACTGACAATTAAATATAATTTAATTTTTTACATTATGATTTAATAGATATTGCTTATATTATAACTGAAGTGCTTAATTACTTTTAAAAAAGAATTTAAAAAGTTAAATTGGAATTTACTATTTGTGAAAAAAAATTTATACCATCAGGAGCTAAAATTGTTTGTGAACGACGACAAGGTGTTGAATAGAAAAGACTAAATGTTGTGGTGCGATTCATGTTAATTAAGGACTGTGTTGCCTCTAGAGGTATCTCTGCCTCTGATATTTTTCTATGCAGGGTAAAAAATGATATCAAAACAACTTTTTGGTTCAGCAGATGGTTAGAAAATCAAGCTTTATCCGAGGCTTTTCCGGAGCTATAGGCGAAGGCAATTACTCCCTTTATGTCTGTTGTCGAAGTTGGCCATTGGGAGGATACAATTTGGTTTTGGGATATTTATGGTTGGTTCTCTGACACTGAAGAAGACGACGATTTTTTGATTTAGACAATGATAGACTTGTTGTCTCTGTTCCAGCCGGTTTAGCATGCAGAAGATGAATTTGTCTAGGCGGAAAACATTGAAGAAGGATTCGCGGTTAAAGAACGTGCTTGTGTGATTAGGAATCGAGAGGCTGATCTCACAGTGGGATTACATGATAGAAAGAAGCTGAATTTCATGTGGAAACTCAAAAGTAAAAACTTTCGCATGGATATTGATTTTGGAGAGGCTTCCAATGAGAGATAAACTTAGAAGGAGGAGGATTTTGGAAGACTATATGGATTGTTATTGTTTCTTTTGCTTTCAAGAAGAGGAGAACGTTAATCACTTATTCGAATTTTGTCCCACTACTAGGAAGATTTAGGAGAGAGTTGGGGTTTGGCTTGGTGACTCGTGTAGGCTATCTTATACAGATGTGTCGTCTTTTATTGTTGGGCCCAAGAAAATTAAGGTAGTAGAGGAAAGATTAACTATAGGAGTGATATGGTTAGTGGCTGTATGGAGTATTTGGATAACGAGAAATGCGATCCTTTTTAAAGGAAGCATTTTCAACTTTGACGAATGCTATAACGCTATCATATTAGCTTCTTGGAAATGGTTTCGTTCAGTTAATGATTCTTCTATTTCCTGTAATTTTCATTTTTTGAACATTTTACCCCTCTCGTGTATAAAGAAGTAGTTATGTCGTGTGTAGCCCTTTTGTGATTAATACCATTACTTATTGAAAAAAATTTAAAAAAAAGCTGAATTCTAACAAAAATGTGTAAAAAAAAAGATGAATTCTAATAAATATCTAACATTTATTATATTCTAACTTGTTTATTTACACTAATTTATTTATTTTTAAGTATATCGGTAAGCTCCACATTTAGATTTACTTAATTATTTTTTAATTGTAATTAATTAAAATATAATATCTAAAAAATATATGATTGTATGTTAAAAAAAATTTAATATATATATATATATATATATATATATATATATATATATATATATAATAAAGAGAAAAAGAGATATACACTGACAGTGTAAAAAAATTTTACACTGTCAACCAATCACAACCATGTATTTAATTAAAACACAATTTTAATTAAAATAAATTAATATGATATGACAAATATAAGGATTTTGATTGGATATATGTATAAAATTATATGTGTAAAATTTATTTACACTGTCAACACTACCTTTAAACTCTACAATAAATCATTAAAAAATATTTTTTTTGCAACCCTAACTTGGATCCTGACACCGCCCCTAGCAAGAGGTGCCTACACGACACCGACTATCATAGTTACAGTTTCACCTATTACTTGTTGAAAAAAAAAGACACACGTTGGTCTTGGTTTTGAAAATTTAAATAGTTAACCAAATGATAAGGTTCTATATTAGTAATTTTAAAGTTCTTACGATATTAACTTATCAATAAATTTTAAGTCAATGATTCTACTTATAATTCATAATTAATTCCTGAAATTTTCTTTATGCATGAATATAACTTCACATTTTCAAAATTTACAGCGGTTTGATTCCAATATATATATATATATATATATATATATATATATATATATATATATATATATATATATATATATATATATATATATATATATATATATATATATATATATATATATATATATATTAATTAATAAGTAAAATGAAATTAAACCGGGGTATAAGGGGTACTCCAACCGATTACAAGACAGGAATGCTTCTACTACTCAAAACAAATGAGTGGTAGAATATTCCATACATGAAAATTACAATTAGCCGCTAATTTATAACTAGAATAAAACCATTTCGAAAAATTAAAAACTACCTCAGATATACATTCGGTAAAGCTAAACGATTTATTCTTAAAAACGATTCCACTAAATGTATAATGGTAATCAATGTAACGGTAACAAACCGATTTCCCTATAAAAGTGGAACTAATTACAAATGAGTAATACTCCCCCACAGGCTAGACTATGGATGGAGAAAAGTCCCAACTTGCTAAGGAAAGAAGAAAAAGCAGGAGCATCCGGTGGTTTTGAATTTCCAAGAGACAAGAGATTTGCCTAAAAATACAGCAAAACTTGTGGTTAAACGTCGTGTGGTTGGGCATGTGGCCTAGTCACTATCTGCAAAACTAGAAAGCACTAAATCAACGGTAGCAGAATAATCAATCCTTAAAATGGTTTTTAGTGGGATTATAAACAAATTGGCTTAATTGTTGAATGACAAATGAAATATCAGGACTGGTGGTGGTTAAATAAATTAATTGGCATATTAATCTTCTATATTGTGAATCAGGTTGAGGCACTTCATCAACTCCAATTACAGAATCAAAAACAACTTCTAGGACATCAAGCTTTTCATTAAAAGTTTGAAGTTGAACTTCATCCATGTTAAAGTCCTTTTTCTCATTCGAAGCATCGTCTTGCTGCTTTCCATGTACAACCACAATAGGCCTCTCCTTTCTACCTTTATCCTTTCTATTTAGTAATTCGAAAAGTGTTTACCTTCTGGAAAATCATTGAGTAGCTTCACAGAACAGCCGATCAAGTTCATGATAATCTAGAGCATTACACGATTTTAATATATTACTGTAATTCTCAAGAGTTTTTGTCTGGTTACAATCTGGAGCACAAAATTAGAGATACAAAAGAAGAACAAAGATGTGTGCTGCAGAGACATATGAGAAAACTCTTTAATAGCTTACTCCTATTTCACGAAATTCTGTCAAAGTTTTTCTGAGGCTTTAGTTTGAAACAGTGTATAAGTATTGCTTGTCAGAATGTTACTACCAGTAGATATGTCGTTCATTAGTCAATACCAATGCCTCGTATGCATAAAGCAGTTTTCATTATTATTCATGTCAAAAACCATGTAAGATAATGCTAGTTTAGTAGATTAAAAATTTTTTTCCATACAAGTTCTCTTACTAAGCTGGAAACCAAACACGATAGTTTCTCAAAAACATGCTAATTAAATCAAACATATAACCCACTTTTCTTTGCTCCTAAAAACAAGTAAAATTATCATAAACTTGTAAAAGCAGCATAAATAATGTACATAACCAGAACCGCATTTCTTTGGATCTCAGAGTTATATTCCAACTCAGTCTGCGGTCCGATGCGGCTGCAAAAGCTACCGCATCTGCAATATTGCGACGGAAATTGCGATTGTGGAGTGCAATTTAAAGTTATGGTCTAATGCAAATTCTAGCATAATTCCTCAGCAGACAATTACACAGACCGAACTACTTGATGAAACTCAAGATTTACCTGCCGAACAAACATATGAACATCAAACATTCCTAATTTTTTTTATATTCTTCATAAATTATTTTTTCTTTTTTGCAATTATTTTCCAACATGTTATTGACAAATATATTTTTTGATGTGTACATAATAGTTCTTAAAGAATTGCCTCTTTGTGTATACTCACGGCAGTAAGATTGAATGTTGCAAATATGACAACTGATACAATGGGAGAAAATAACACTTTGTAATTCTCATTCATAATAAAAATGGACCAAATGATACAATGGGATCAAATCCTTGCACAAAGTTTTCTAAAATAATGAAATAAGCTAACTATCCAACAATCTACTATAATTAAATAGTAACAGAACTAGACAACTGTTTAAACCGTTTAATGACGATCAATGTGCGAAGTCAATGACGGTTAGCCATAAGGACTATATTTCGAATACAAAAGTGCTATATTTTACCACGAAATACTTCTCCACTGCCTCCATCTCCTAGTCTGTTGTCAACACTTAAGTGTTCTGTTGCCACATCAAGATCATCAAAGATAAAATGTTCAACTCCATAGTTTTGATGGTTGTAAGGAGATGCTAGGAGAGTCTATTTAGGACTCAGCAGAACTATTATTATTGTGGCGTCTATAAATGCATATGGATGTGATAACAAGTGTTGCCAACATAGAAGAAATAACACCTTTAAAAAAGAATAGGAAGAATAAGTAATTATATTGTGTATAAGAAATATCTACATGAAAAAAAATGATGAAATATATAAGAAAATTGAAATTACTACCAAGAGTGAGTTTCGTTTTCCAATTCCATGCTCCTGCATTATTTAGTTATGAAAGCAAATATGTGTTAGCATTGTGATAGTTCAAATATAATTTCGTATTTCAAAATTTAAGAATAATTGTATTTGACAGACCTTTTGATATTATAGATTCCTTTGAGAGACACAATACTGCGTTTTCTACTCTTTTGTATATACATCTCCCTCCATGTTTTATGCAATTATTGCACGTGTCATCTCCCACAATATTCCATCTCACTTCAAATCCTCTCTCTATTACATTCGTTGGAACTATTGAGTTGTTTTTCAAATAACTCCTTTTTCCAGGAAATGTGGTACTATTATTACACTTCATACCAACAAAATCAGCCAATTTGGCACTTGATACTATGTATACAATATGAGTTTCTCCCTTTATAAGACAAGTTCTTTTTTTAAAATAATATTGATTCAAGGGAGAATAGTATGAATCCGGAAAAGGACCACCACACTCATACAATATAGTATATATTTCATTGTTGGAAGTGTAATTGAAGAAATCAAAATTTATATCCACATTAGTATAATGTTTGTGACATTGAGATTTACCACCACCATTAAAATCCCACATATCTTCTCTTGCAATCCTCAAAATTTGAGAGGCTTGATCTATGTGAAGGATGTGAAACTTTTGGAACTTCATTGCTATAATCAAGTTTCCATTTTGACAGTCAACTATAAAATTAGGGTGTCCACAATAGCTAGGTTGGGTGTTATAGTTCCAAAAAGGATAGCTTATATTAATGAAATTACCACAGCTAAAAGGTGCACAAGATGTATATATTTCATCTGCGATAACGTGAAATCGGCTTAAGAAGAGTGGGAGAAATATAAAAGTGTTAATGATTAAAGAAAAAGGTAATAGTTGAGAATGATATTTTTCCATTGTAACTTTGGTAATTAGAACGTGCAGCAAACAACCTGAAATTGAACTACATTTGTTAATGTACTGCAAGAAATATGATGATTTAAGTTACTCAAATATTGAAAAGTATACTTTTATAATTATAAAAAAATACACTTAAAGTATTCATCCAAGAGATTTACATAGTTTAAAATGAAACGTTCTCTTTCTCTAATCGACAAGTTCGTAAAGTTTATTTTTAAATCTTATATACATGAATGTCAATTGCTATGAATTGTTTTTTATATTGAGATTATCATTCTAAAACGAATGAAAACTCTAACATCCACAAACAAGAGTTTAATAGCCTAACTTTTAAAAAATGAGATTTGTTAGGAATTTACAAACAAAAGGTATTTTTTTTAGATTTATTATGTAGAGGTTAATAATCATTCATAATCTCTTTTAATCTACACAAAATTTGATTATCGAACTTTTGTTTCTATCTACCCAATGTAAACATCAATATAACATATCATTCAATGTTAGGTATTTATACTAATATTTAGTAATGTATCTCCTAAAAAAAGATAAAAAATATTCAACAGTTGGTTTTTAAATTACTTGTGATACCATTGTGTCTTTGTATGTCTAAAACACTTTTATTTAATAATTCAAAGCTTGTTATTAAATTGGGGCCAGAGCTATAATTAAAAATTAAAAATTTCAAATCACTATGACAAAAGTGGATTGTGTCATGTAACGTTTGAAAGATAACTTATCAAAAAGAGTGAGACAATTGGAAAAAAATTGAGAAAGAAGAAAAGGTAAGTTATAGGTATTGCATTGGTCTCAAAAAATAGTTTGCGGTGTTTTCTAGTATATTGAGAGGGGAGTTTGAACAGATTTCTTCTATTTTTTTGTTGCCAATCTTATGCCTAGTTAGTTGTTTATTTATAGACTAATGAATTTTCCAAAGTTTGTTTTTGAACCAATTTAAAATATAAAACCGGTTTGTAATTATAAATCAGAGACGGATCTACTTTATGGTAAATGGGAGCAGCTGACCCCACTGCGTCAATTTGTTTTTAACTAATAAATGAATGTTTTTGCAATTTGACCCCACTTGAAAGGGTTGATTTGTCCCCACACATGCCATTAATAATGTTTTTAACTAATGAAGTTTTTAACAACTAATATTGCATTTTTAACAAATTGGTTATTAACTAATAAATGTTGACATGTTATACAGACAAAATAATTAACTTGTCCTGATTAATTTTGTAGTGCTCCAAATAAACATAAAACGAATTTCTTTACACATTACTCTCTCAAATAAAAAAAAATTTAAAAAAATTCTACTCCCTTCTCTTTTTTTCTTTATTTTTGTTTTGAAAAGAATCATGGATAGAGTGATTTATTAACAATAAAAATTTAATTAATTTAATTCGATTTTATTTATTCAATTTTTTTTGATTTATTTGGCTCTACAATCAACTCGGAAACTATATCATTGATATCCATTTTAGTAAAACAAATAATATAAATGAATTGTTAATATTTTTAGAAAAATTAGTTGGAGTTGAAAAATATATAATCTATCAATTGGTGTATTCAATTTTAAAGTCAGTAATGTTTACATGCCTCTGGAAAAAATTTATAACCATGAATTTTATGAAAAAAAATAGCGTTCACCCATAAATAATTGTCACAAACATAAAAATAAATATATATTTAATAGCATTTGGGAGAAAATAATCTTAAAAATATTTTTTAGATGTTAAAAATATTTTTTAGATGTTAAAAGTGTCTTAGATATTATCTTTAAAACTTAGGCAAATAAAATTTAACTTCTCCATAAAATATGTTGTTTTATAAAAATATTTTTCAATTCTATAATACGAAACTTCTACATCAACTTTTAGTAAACATTATTTACAATACTCAATTTATAAAATTGACATTTTATTTATAAAATTCTTTGATATCCTAACATACTTCAATTTTTAGTATACATTATTTACAATACTCAACAATAATTTATAAACCGAATTGCATTGAAGAAAAAAATACTAAAACTATTTAAATGGTTAATAAACCGAACTATATATTATAAATAATTCAGTTAATTAAATTTAAATTTATAAACCGATTTTAACTTATTTAAATTTTTTACCCTTTTATATGCAGTCAATTATAACTTTCCAAATTGCAAGTCTTTAGTTTTAATCATATAAAAATTGGGACATAGTGGTTCATAGTTTTAATCAATCTTGGATATATCATGGTTTGGCTTATGAACAAAATAAGAAATAAAAATAAAATTTAATAAACCTAGCAAACCTAAATTATAAAAATCTAAACAAAAATCAAATAAAAAAATTTCGAAAAAAAACATACCTTTTCTCTAATCTACTCCTTCTCCTTCTTCTCCTTCTCCTTCTTCTCCCTTCAAAATCCAAAAAAAAAAAACAGAAATTAACATTATATAAATACGACTATAAATCAGAGTTCTAAATAAATACAGATGCAATTTACCTTATGATTCAAAAGAGCAAGTTTGAAAATGGATATAAAAATGAGCAAGTTTGAAAATGGCTTTGAACAAAAGAGCAAGGTGTTTGGAAGAGAAAGCAGAAAATGGGTTTTCTGTAAAATTTGTAAAGGTAAAGGGTATGGGAGAGAGAAGGGTAGAACGTGTAGTTATAACACCTTTAGACTAATGAATTTTCCAAAGTTTATTTGTACTTATAACACCTTTAGACTAATGAATTTTCCAAAGTTTATTTTTGAACCAATTTAAAATATAAAACCGGTTTGTAATTATAAATTGGTTTAAAATTAGTTTATATAAACCGGAAAAAGAACAAGCCTTTGATGTGTGTGAGGTATAAAACTTCCGGTTTCAGTCTCAGGTTTTTCAAAGTTTCAAAGTAAAATATGCACAGAACAAAGAACAAATAAAAGCGTAAACATTATTGTATAAAGAAACCTCTTATCATTCATGAACAACCATAACTCAATTAAAATACTAAAATACCAAGAGACAAACACAACAAATAATTAATGGAAAGCAAAGAAAAGTTACCCAGAATGAAACTTCGCGGAAGACCGGTGAGAAGGGTACCGACGGCTGGTGACTTATCCGGCGAGGTGTTCGTGAATATTTGATGAAAAAGTGAAACTTGGCAGGGGTGTTGTATTGATGAACACTGTTGATGTTGTTGTTTTAAGTATGAGGTGAGTGTATGGTTTGTAGGGGTGATGATGAAAAAGTGATGATGAAAACTTGGGAGGTTTGTATGGTTTTAAAGAAAAAGTGATGATACAATAAAAGCAGGACCGGTGAGAAATCCAAAACCAGATCAATTTGTTGATATCTGTCTTGTTACTCTCGTAAAGTCGAAAAGTTGATGTATTACAACTTATAATGTTTAAGAAAGTACGATTAGGTTGCCGAGGAAAGTGACAGAAGTACATGTCACGGGTATCAAGGAAAAAGCTAAATGTAGTAGAGTAATATAAGCCTATTACGTTCAAGCACGTGTAGTTAAAAGATAAGATTTATACCTGCAAATACAGCTATACAATATTGTCACATCTAGTATGTACTAAGAAAATGCAGGCCTAGTATGTACTAAGAAAATGCAGTCAATAACATCCAGTATGTAATAAGGGAGTAGAATCTGCTACCTTTTAGTCACTGCAAAGTATTATATAAAAAATTAGCCGTATACAAATGCAAGGAAAAATGTTGTTGTTATAGAGATGACCCTAGTAACTATAGCTCCAAGATGTAAAGTAGAATCCAAAATTGGATGTTAACAAAAGTAGCAGTTATTTTTTACTTAATTCTTGGTTGTATATCATATGGTTAATACAAATCCCTCATAAAGTAAAACAAAAATAAAGAAGAAAGAAACTTATATCTTAACATGGTATACATACACATGGTAAGCTATACTACTTGTCACTTATCTCATATTAAGCTTTTGTTATATATTTTGTCTTCAATTTGAAATTAGCTTAACAGATAAAATAACTAAGGAGAATACAAATATCTGCAGTAAATAAGCTTTGTAAGAACTGTCATAAGAAATTCTATAAATTACACTTTGTTATAATCTAATATCTAACTTTAGTAATAAAAATATATTAACTAATATTCAAATATTGTTCAAAGGACACAAATCACTTTAAAAAAAATTCTATTTCCTAAATATTAGATTTTAAACTAATATCTTGAAAAGGCTATTGACATACTATTTAAATTCTGAAAAATATCAATATTGCAAATATTATGAAAGAATAAAAAATAAATTATTATGGAGATTTTACTAATAGTTTGTGGTGTGATAATGCACTACCTTTAAGTGGGAACCATCTAGCATCAAGATGAAACAGCATCTCTTAACATAACAACACCTTTAAGTGCCTTTATTCTTGTGAAATTTCTATTTCTCGTGACAGCTTGTGATGTACTATAAGAAATATGCATTCATTCACATTCACATGTTATTTTCTATGAAAGCATCTAGGTAATCAACTGCTGCACATGTGGTGTCAATCACAAAGAATGATTTTGAAGCTTTAAATTATTATGGTCTGTTTGCCACTGGTTGGTTTGAATTCTTGTTATGTCTGTTACTTTCATATGATTTATTATTCAGTCTTGTGCTTCTTGTCCAATCAATGTGTTGTTTTATCTAATCTAAATTCAAAAGATTTTTGCGGGTTAGAGGGTCTAATTCTTAGTAATTACTTCATGCATTATGTATTAGTATGATTTTAGATTTTAGATTTGATTTGTTTGTGGCTAGTTGGGAATTTCTTATCTTATTTTTAGTGTGTTTGGCTAATTTTGTCAAAGTTGTATACTATTTGTGTCCGAAAATTTTATTTTTTATTATTTTTTACTAATTTTATTATAATTTCTTTCTAAAATTAATAAACTAAGTTTGATTCCAATAATTTTTTTCTTTCATATTTTGAATATTTTGCGGGGTTAAAAACCCATTAAACAACCTCTTAGTTTAGTCAGCAAAATACCTGCGGTCGTTATAAATCATCGTATATAAATTGTGGAAATCTCCGTATGTATCTATCGAAATCAAAAATTTGGGTAAAACTTTCTTACCTTGGAAACAATAAATAATTATAATAGTATTTGCTAATACTATTTCACTTTTAATTGTATTATAAATATATTTTAAATATAATATATATATTATTTATAATTTAATATAATATATTAATGAAAACTCAAAAAAATTATTTTAACTTTATTTATCAAATAAAAAAATATCAACTTTAATTGAAAAAGAAAAAGAAAGATTTATGTCTTAAAATAAGCCATTTATGTAGTTATAATATTAAAAGCATTTTACTATTTTTTTCTCATTAACAATAAACAAAATTTAAAAGTTTATTATTATTATTATAATAATTATTATTATAAAATATAACGATTATACTAAATATTAATTTTATATCATAATAAATTTTTATTAATATTTAACTTTTAATTCTTTAAATAAAACACTAATAATAACTTCTTCTTAATAATAATATAACTGACAATTAAATATAATTTAATTTTTTACATTATGATTTAATAGATATTGCTTATATTATAACTGAAGTGCTTAATTACTTTAAAAAAAGAATTTAAAAAGTTAAATTGGAATTTACTATTTGTGAAAAAAAATTTATACCATCAGGAGCTAAAATTGTTTGTGAACGACGACAAGGTGTTGAATAGAAAAGACTAAATGTTGTGGTGCGATTCATGTTAATTAAGGACTGTGTTGCCTCTAGAGGTATCTCTGCCTCTGATATTTTTCTATGCAGGGTAAAAAATGATATCAAAACAACTTTTTGGTTCAGCAGATGGTTAGAAAATCAAGCTTTATCCGAGGCTTTTCCGGAGCTATACGCGAAGGCAATTACTCCCTTTATGTCTGTTGTCGAAGTTGGCCATTGGGAGGATACAATTTGGTATTGGGATATTTATGGTTGGTTCTCTGACACTGAAGAAGACGACGATTTTTTGATTTAGACAATGATAGACTTGTTGTCTCTGTTCCAGCCGGTTTAGCATGCAGAAGATGAATTTGTCTAGGCGGAAAACATTGAAGAAGGATTCGCGGTTAAAGAATGTGCTTGTGTGATTAGGAATCGAGAGGCTGATCTCACAGTGGGATTACATGATAGAAAGAAGCTGAATTTCATGTGGAAACTCAAAAGTAAAAACTTTCGCATGGATATTGATTTTGGAGAGGCTTCCAATGAGAGATAAACTTAGAAGGAGGAGGATTTTGGAAGACTATATGGATTGTTATTGTTTCTTTTGCTTTCAAGAAGAGGAGAACGTTAATCACTTATTCGAATTTTGTCCCACTACTAGGAAGATTTAGGAGAGAGTTGGGGTTTGGCTTGGTGACTCGTGTAGGCTATCTTATACAGATGTGTCGTCTTTTATTGTTGGGCCCAAGAAAATTAAGGTAGTAGAGGAAAGATTAACTATAGGAGTGATATGGTTAGTGGCTGTATGAAGTATTTGGATAACGAGAAATGCGATCCTTTTTAAAGGAAGCATTTTCAACTTTGACGAATGCTATAGCGCTATCATATTAGCTTCTTGGAAATGGTTTCGTTCAGTTAATGATTCTTCTATTTCTTGTAATTTTCATTTTTTGAACATTTTACCCCTCTCGTGTATAAAGAAGTAGTTATGTCGTGTGTAGCCCTTTTGTGATTAATACCATTACTTATTGAAAAAAATTTAAAAAAAAGCTGAATTCTAACAAAAATGTGTAAAAAAAAAGATGAATTCTAATAAATATCTAACATTTATTATATTCTAACTTGTTTATTTACACTAATTTATTTATTTTTAAGTATATCGGTAAGCTCCACATTTAGATTTACTTAATTATTTTTTAATTGTAATTAATTAAAATATAATATCTAAAAAATATATGATTGTATGTTAAAAAGAATTTAATATATATATATATATATATATATATATATATATATATATATATATATATATATATAAATAAAGAGAAAAAGAGATATACACTGACAGTGTAAAAAAATTTTACACTGTCAACCAATCACAACCATGTATTTAATTAAAACACAATTTTAATTAAAATAAATTAATATGATATGACAAATATAAGGATTTTGATTGGATATATGTATAAAATTATATGTGTAAAATTTATTTACACTGTCAACACTACCTTTAAACTCTATAATAAATCATTAAAAAATATTTTTTTTGCAACCCTAACTTGGATCCTGACACCGCCCCTAGCAAGAGGTGCCTACACGACACCGACTATCATAGTTACAGTTTCACCTATTACTTGTTGAAAAAAAAAGACACACGTTGGTCTTGGTTTTGAAAATTTAAATAGTTAACCAAATGATAAGGTTCTATATTAGTAATTTTAAAGTTCTTACGATATTAACTTATCAATAAATTTTAAGTCAATGATTCTACTTATAATTCATAATTAATTCCTGAAATTTTCTTTATGCATGAATATAACTTCACATTTTCAAAATTTACAGCGGTTTGATTCCAATATATATATATATATATATATATATATATATATATATATATATATATATATATATATATATATATATATATATATATATATATATATATATATATACATAAGTAAAATGAAATTAAACCGGAGTATAAGGGGTACTCCAACCGATTACAAGACGGGAATGCTTCTACTACTCAAAACAAATGAGTGGTAGAATATTCCATACATGAAAATTACAATTAGCCGCTAATTTATAACTAGAATAAAACCATTTCGAAAAATTAAAAACTACCTCAGATATACATTCGGTAAAGCTAAACGATTTATTCTTAAAAACGATTCCACTAAATGTATAATGGTAATCAATGTAACGGTAACAAACCGATTTCCCTATAAAAGTGGAACTAATTACAAATGAGTAATACTCCCCCACAGGCTAGACTATGGATGGAGAAAAGTCCCAACTTGCTAAGGAAAGAAGAAAAAGCAGGAGCATCCGGTGGTTTTGAATTTCCAAGAGACAAGAGATTTGCCTAAAAATACAGCAAAACTTGTGGTTAAACGTCGTGTGGTTGGGCATGTGGCCTAGTCACTATCTGCAAAACTAGAAAGCACTAAATCAACGGTAGCAGAATAAAACAATCCTTAAAATGGTTTTTAGTGGGATTATAAACAAATTGGCTTAATTGTTGAATGACAAATGAAATATCAGGACTGGTGGTGGTTAAATAAATTAATTGGCATATTAATCTTCTATATTGTGAATCAGGTTGAGGCACTTCATCAACTCCAATTACAGAATCAAAAACAACTTCTAGGACATCAAGCTTTTCATTAAAAGTTTGAAGTTGAACTTCATCCATGTTAAAGTCCTTTTTCTCATTCGAAGCATCGTCTTGCTGCTTTCCATGTACAACCACAATAGGCCTCTCCTTTCTACCTTTATCCTTTCTATTTAGTAATTCGAAAAGTGTTTACCTTCTGGAAAATCATTGAGTAGCTTCACAGAACAGCCGATCAAGTTCATGATAATCTAGAGCATTACACGATTTTAATATATTACTGTAATTCTCAAGAGTTTTTGTCTGGTTACAATCTGGAGCACAAAATTAGAGATACAAAAGAAGAACAAAGATGTGTGCTGCAGAGACATATGAGAAAACTCTTTAATAGCTTACTCCTATTTCACGAAATTCTGTCAAAGTTTTTCTGAGGCTTTAGTTTGAAACAGTGTATAAGTATTGCTTGTCAGAATGTTACTACCAGTAGATATGTCGTTCATTAGTCAATACCAATGCCTCGTATGCATAAAGCAGTTTTCATTATTATTCATGTCAAAAACCATGTAAGATAATGCTAGTTTAGTAGATTAAAAAAATTTTTCCATACAAGTTCTCTTACTAAGCTGGAAACCAAACACGATAGTTTCTCAAAAACATGCTAATTAAATCAAACATATAACCCACTTTTCTTTGCTCCTAAAAACAAGTAAAATTATCATAAACTTGTAAAAGCAGCATAAATAATGTACATAACCAGAACCGCATTTCTTTGGATCTCAGAGTTATATTCCAACTCAGTCTGCGGTCCGATGCGGCTGCAAAAGCTACCGCATCCGCAATATTGCGACGGAAATTGCGATTGTGGAGTGCAATTTAAAGCTATGGTCTAATGCAAATTCTAGCATAATTCCTCAGCAGACAATTACACAGACCGAACTACTTGATCAAACTCAAGATTTACCTGCCGAACAAACATATGAACATCAAACATTCCTAATTTTTTTTATATTCTTCATAAATTCTTTTTTCTTTTTTGCAATTATTTTCCAACATGTTATTGACAAATATATTTTTTGATGTGTACATAACAGTTCTTAAAGAATTGCCTCTTTGTGTATACTCACGGCAGTAAGATTGAATGTTGCAAATATGACAACTGATACAATGGGAGAAAATAACACTTTGTAATTCTCATTCATAATAAAAATGGACCAAATGATACAATGGGATCAAATCCTTGCACAAAGTTTTCTAAAATAATGAAATAAGCTAACTATCCAACAATCTACTATAATTAAATAGTAACAGAACTAGACAACTGTTTAAACCGTTTAATGACGATCAATGTGCGAAGTCAATGACGGTTAGCCATAAGGACTATATTTCGAATACAAAAGTGCTATATTTTACCACGAAATACTTCTCCACTGCCTCCATCTCCTAGTCTGTTGTCAACACTTAAGTGTTCTGTTGCCACATCAAGATCATCAAAGATAAAATGTTCAACTCCATAGTTTTGATGGTTGTAAGGAGATGCTAGGAGAGTCTATTTAGGACTCAGCAGAACTATTATTATTGTGGCGCCTATAAATGCATATGGATGTGATAACAAGTGTTGCCAACATAGAAGAAATAACACCTTTAAAAAAGAATAGGAAGAATAAGTAATTATATTGTGTATAAGAAATATCTACATGAAAAAAAATGATGAAATATATAAGAAAATTGAAATTACTACCAAGAGTGAGTTTCGTTTTCCAATTCCATGCTCCTGCATTATTTAGTTATGAAAGCAAATATGTGTTAGCATTGTGATAGTTCAAATATAATTTCGTATTTCAAAATTTAAGAATAATTGTATTTGACAGACCTTTTGATATTATAGATTCCTTTGAGAGACACAATACTGCGTTTTCTACTCTTTTGTATATACATCTCCCTCCATGTTTTATGCAATTATTGCACGTGTCATCTCCCACAATATTCCATCTCACTTCAAATCCTCTCTCTATTACATTCGTTGGAACTATTGAGTTGTTTTTCAAATAACTCCTTTTTCCAGGAAATGTGGTACTATTATTACACTTCATACCAACAAAATCAGCCAATTTGGCACTTGATACTATGTATACAATATGAGTTTCTCCCTTTATAAGACAAGTTCTTTTTTTAAAATAATATTGATTCAAGGGAGAATAGTATGAATCCGGAAAAGGACCACCACACTCATACAATATAGTATATATTTCATTGTTGGAAGTGTAATTGAAGAAATCAAAATTTATATCCACATTAGTATAATGTTTGGGACATTGAGATTTACCACCACCATTAAAATCCCACATATCTTCTCTTGCAATCCTCAAAATTTGAGAGGCTTGATCTATGTGAAGGATGTGAAACTTTTGGAACTTCATTGCTATAATCAAGTTTCCATTTTGACAGTCAACTATAAAATTAGGGTGTCCACAATAGCTAGGTTGGGTGTTATAGTTCCAAAAATGATAGCTTATATTAATGAAATTACCACAGCTAAAAGGTGCACAAGATGTATATATTTCATCTGCGATAACGTGAAATCGGCTTAAGAAGAGTGGGAGAAATATAAAAGTGTTAATGATTAAAGAAAAAGGTAATAGTTGAGAATGATATTTTTCCATTGTAACTTTGGTAATTAGAACGTGCAGCAAACAACCTGAAATTGAACTACATTTGTTAATGTACTGCAAGAAATATGATGATTTAAGTTACTCAAATATTGAAAAGTATACTTTTATAATTATAAAAAAATACACTTAAAGTATTCATCCAAGAGATTTACATAGTTTAAAATGAAACGTTCTCTTTCTCTAATCGACAAGTTCGTAAAGTTTATTTTTAAATCTTATATACATGAATGTCAATTGCTATGAATTGTTTTTTATATTGAGATTATCATTCTAAAACGAATGAAAACTCTAACATCCACAAACAAGAGTTTAATAGCCTAATTTTTAAAAAATGAGATTTGTTAGGAATTTACAAACAAAAGGTATTTTTTTTAGATTTATTATGTAGAGGTTAATAATCATTCATAATCTCTTTTAATCTACACAAAATTTGATTATCGAACTTTTGTTTCTATCTACCCAATGTAAACATCAATATAACATATCATTCAATGTTAGGTATTTATACTAATATTTAGTAATGTATCTCCTAAAAAAAGATAAAAAATATTCAACAGTTGGTTTTTAAATTACTTGTGATACCATTGTGTCTTTGTATGTCTAAAACACTTTTATTTAATAATTCAAAGCTTGTTATTAAATTGGGGCCAGAGCTATAATTAAAAATTAAAAATTTCAAATCACTATGACAAAAGTGGATTGTGTCATGTAACGTTTGAAAGATAACTTATCAAAAAGAGTGAGACAATTGGAAAAAAATTGAGAAAGAAGAAAAGGTAAGTTATAGGTATTGCATTGGTCTCAAAAAATAGTTTGCGGTGTTTTCTAGTATATTGAGAGGGGAGTTTGAACAGATTTCTTCTATTTTTTTGTTGCCAATCTTATGCCTAGTTAGTTGTTTATTTATAGACTAATGAATTTTCCAAAGTTTGTTTTTGAACCAATTTAAAATATAAAACCGGTTTGTAATTATAAATCAGAGACGGATCTACTTTATGGTAAATGGGAGCAGCTGACCCCACTGCGTCAATTTGTTTTTAACTAATAAATGAATGTTTTTGCAATTTGACCCCACTTGAAAGGGTTGATTTGTCCCCACACATGCCATTAATAATGTTTTTAACTAATGAAGTTTTTAACAACTAATATTGCATTTTTAACAAATTGGTTATTAACTAATAAATGTTGACATGTTATACAGACAAAATAATTAACTTGTCCTGATTAATTTTGTAGTGCTCCAAATAAACATAAAACGAATTTCTTTACACATTACTCTCTCAAATAAAAAAAAATTTAAAAAAATTCTACTCCCTTCTCTTTTTTTCTTTATTTTTGTTTTGAAAAGAATCATGGATAGAGTGATTTATTAACAATAAAAATTTAATTAATTTAATTCGATTTTATTTATTCAATTTTTTTTGATTTATTTGGCTCTACAATCAACTCGGAAACTATATCATTGATATCCATTTTAGTAAAACAAATAATATAAATGAATTGTTAATATTTTTAGAAAAATTAGTTGGAGTTGAAAAATATATAATCTATCAATTGGTGTATTCAATTTTAAAGTCAGTAATGTTTACATGCCTCTGGAAAAAATTTATAACCATGAATTTTATGAAAAAAAATAGCGTTCACCCATAAATAATTGTCACAAACATAAAAATAAATATATATTTAATAGCATTTGGGAGAAAATAATCTTAAAATATTTTTTAGATGTTAAAAATGTTTTTTAGATGTTAAAAGTGTCTTAGATATTATCTTTAAAACTTAGGCAAATAAAATTTAACTTCTCCATAAAATATGTTGTTTTATAAAAATATTTTTCAATTCTATAATACGAAACTTCTACATCAACTTTTAGTAAACATTATTTACAATACTCAATTTATAAAATTGACATTTTATTTATAAAATTCTTTGATATCCTAACATACTTCAATTTTTAGTATACATTATTTACAATACTCAACAATAATTTATAAACCGAATTGCATTGAAGAAAAAAATACTAAAACTATTTAAATGGTTAATAAACCGAACTATATATTATAAATAATTCAGTTAATTAAATTTAAATTTATAAACCGATTTTAACTTATTTAAATTTTTTACCCTTTTATATGCAGTCAATTATAACTTTCCAAATTGCAAGTCTTTAGTTTTAATCATATAAAAATTGGGACATAGTGGTTCATAGTTTTAATCAATCTTGGATATATCATGGTTTGGCTTATGAACAAAATAAGAAATAAAAATAAAATTTAATAAACCTAGCAAACCTAAATTATAAAAATCTAAACAAAAATCAAATAAAAAAATTTCGAAAAAAAACACACCTTTTCTCTAATCTACTCCTTCTCCTTCTTCTCCTTCTCCTTCTTCTCCCTTCAAAATCCAAAAAAAAAAAACAGAAATTAACATTATATAAATACGACTATAAATCAGAGTTCTAAATAAATACAGATGCAATTTACCTTATGATTCAAAAGAGCAAGTTTGAAAATGGATATAAAAATGAGCAAGTTTGAAAATGGCTTTGAACAAAAGAGCAAGGTGTTTGGAAGAGAAAGCAGAAAATGGGTTTTCTGTAAAATTTGTAAAGGTAAAGGGTATGGGAGAGAGAAGGGTAGAGCGTGTAGTTATAACACCTTTAGACTAATGAATTTTCCAAAGTTTATTTGTACTTATAACACCTTTAGACTAATGAATTTTCCAAAGTTTATTTTTGAACCAATTTAAAATATAAAACCGGTTTGTAATTATAAATTGGTTTAAAATTAGTTTATATAAACCGGAAAAAGAACAAGCCTTTGATGTGTGTGAGGTATAAAACTTCCGGTTTCAGTCTCAGGTTTTTCAAAGTTTCAAAGTAAAATATGCACAGAACAAAGAACAAATAAAAGCGTAAACATTATTGTATAAAGAAACCTCTTATCATTCATGAACAACCATAACTCAATTAAAATACTAAAATACCAAGAGACAAACACAACAAATAATTAATGGAAAGCAAAGAAAAGTTACCCAGAATGAAACTTCGCGGAAGACCGGTGAGAAGGGTACCGACGGCTGGTGACTTATCCGGCGAGGTGTTCGTGAATATTTGATGAAAAAGTGAAACTTGGCAGGGGTGTTGTATTGATGAACACTGTTGATGTTGTTGTTTTAAGTATGAGGTGAGTGTATGGTTTGTAGGGGTGATGATGAAAAAGTGATGATGAAAACTTGGGAGGTTTGTATTAGGGGTGGACATCGGTTCGGGCCGGTTCGGGTTCGGGCCCAAACCCCCAAACCGGTCTAACCCACGGGTGATGCTTATAGGCCCAATTCCCGACCGTTTCATATTTCGGTTATTTCGGGTTCGGATGGAGTCGGTTCGGTTACATATATCGGTTTTTTTCGGATATAGCAATTAATTGGGCCGGTTTAAAATTCAAGCCCAGGTCTTAAAAACAGCTTAATATCTTTTTTTTTTTTGAATTTGGTCGTTTTGGTATAAAGCCCAGATCAACATCAACCATCATTAATTTAAATTTAATAATGGAATGATAAGTTTGAATGTTTTTTAATTTAAAATTTAGTTAAATAATTGGCTTATTTTATTATTATTAAAATTATTTGGACTTATTTAATCATTTAATATTGAATTACTTGAATTCATTTAAATCATTTAATAGAGTTATTTTAATTTAGTTGCATCCAATCAATTACTTTAATTTAATCCATAACCAATAAAATCCAAATATATTATGCTGCATCCAAATTGATTAAGGTTTAAAATCAGATAAATCATGTTGTCCCAATATGTGTTATCTGTCATAAAGCCAAAATTAATGAGATTCTCTCCATTTTGAAATCCTGCTTCTTCCTCCAATACGTGTTATCTGAAGTAAAGCCAAAATTAATGAGATTATAAATATAGAAAAAATAGCATGAATTCAAAGAGAAAAAATAAATATTTATATCTCTAGTTTCATTATAACAATTTTGAAAAAAATAGCATGTATAAAAGAGATTTTCTAATAAGCTCACAGATTTATAATAAGAAATTAAATAAAAGAGATTTTCTATCTATAATAAAAAATTAAATAAAAGACTTTCAATTTTGCCTGGTTAATATCTCAGCCTATAGTCAAATATAAGTATTTACCTTGGCTAAAAGTTAATAGGTCATCGATAACAGGTGTATCTTCATCAATGATAGGTGAATTGATTCCTGTAATAAGATTAAGTTATCAGTAACATCGAAAATAATCTAAAAAAGAAATTATGAGAAACAAAGTAACATTGTAAAAACAATCTCCAAAAGTTATCATGAGAAACAAAATAATGTTTCCTACCGTGATCAAATGCTTGCTTTATACATGGATTCTGGACTGTGTTTCAACATATGAAAATAAAAACCCAACAAAACTATGCTTTCTGTAACATAGAGTTAGATCTCTCAGATTCCTCAATCTCTTTCAACATTCCAACATCAGTTAACATTACCTGTAATTTTAACAAACATCAGATCAGTTACAATGAAGGTTACTGAACTGATTACCAACACCAAGTCACCAGCAACACATTGGCAGATACAAAATTTTCACAATCAAAATGTACAACATAGATCAAAGACTAGTTTACATGGCCATGAGAATCCATGAGTATGTTTTCAGGTTTAAGATCCCAATGTACAATGCCTTTGCTGTGAAGATATGAAACAGTAGATACAATCTGAGTAGTGTAAATCCTTACCTCATCCTCACTGCCAAACTCACAAAAACACAAACACCAACAAAACCAAATCCTTATATCAAAATCATAAACTTAAAAAACCATGTTGGAGTATTCAACTTCATAAATACAATGAACAATAATAACATACCTAAAAATTCTTAATGTAACAAGAGTATTTCATCAGTAACACATAATCTACAACAGATATTATCAGTATATCATCTGTATCAAGAGTAAATCATCAAAATCAAACATAGCTTAACCAAATAATCCCTGCTTCAGATGTGCTTCAAATAACCTTCTGATTTGCTTCACATACCTTCAGATGTGCTTCAAATAACCTTCAGATCCGCTTCACATACCTTCAGATCCGCTTCACATACCTTCAGATCTGCTTCAAAATCCCTGCTTCACATACCTTACAGTCAGGGAAAAAAACACAAGAAAATTTAGAAACATATTTTACATTGATAAAAGATAAAAACAAATGTTACAAAAACAAAGAAAGCCATAACATGATATATCTATGAGATTAAGAAATTACATTATAACATTTCTTTTGGGTAAACTCCATGAGTACATTCATGCCTTAGAAGTTGGTCATATCTGCAAGAAGGAAAAAGACGTACACAAAACTACTTAGCTTTATGAATCCAGTAGACTTTAAACACACAAAAGAGCAGAAATCACAGAAAAAATCTAACCTTTTGAATATTTGAGATAACATTAGAAATCATTGGTGAAAAAAAGATATAGAGGAGTGAAGTCGAAAAATTAACCGACGATGAAATATGTGGATTACATAACACCAAAACAGAAATACAGTGAAGAAGATCTGGACTAGGAAACGTGCAAATGGAGTGCGGCGCAGAAGACTGAAATTTAGGGTTTAGCAAAGATCACAAGGTTAAGTAGAAAAGTTGAACATGGGCTTAAACTGGGTTGGAATAAGGTTAGAGTAGAAGGCCCATAAAAGCATCATTGGATTCGGTCGGATTCGGATTCCGACGGGCCCACGAATGCCATCCGTTTCCGACCTAAGTAAACCATCCCAACCCTTTTTAACCATCCGATGACCCGACGACCCGAACCGAACCGACCCAATAGCTAAAAAAAGACACGGGCCGGACCGGGTTCGGTCGGTTGAAGCTTTCTTGTCCACCCCTAGTTTGTATGGTTTTAAAGAAAAAGTGATGATACAATAAAAGCAGGACCGGTGAGAAATCCAAAACCAGATCAATTTGTTGATATCTGTCTTGTTACTCTCGTAAAGTCGAAAAGTTGATGTATTACAACTTATAATGTTTAAGAAAGTACGATTAGGTTGCCGAGGAAAGTGACAGAAGTACATGTCACGGGTATCAAGGAAAAAGCTAAATGTAGTAGAGTAATATAAGCCTATTACGTTCAAGCACGTGTAGTTAAAAGATAAGATTTATACCTGCAAATACAGCTATACAATATTGTCACATCTAGTATGTACTAAGAAAATGCAGGCCTAGTATGTACTAAGAAAATGCAGTCAATAACATCCAGTATGTAATAAGGGAGTAGAATCTGCTACCTTTTAGTCACTGCAAAGTATTATATAAAAAATTAGCCGTATACAAATGCAAGGAAAAATGTTGTTGTTATAGAGATGACCCTAGTAACTATAGCTCCAAGATGTAAAGTAGAATCCAAAATTGGATGTTAACAAAAGTAGCAGTTATTTTTTACTTAATTCTTGGTTGTATATCATATGGTTAATACAAATCCCTCATAAAGTAAAACAAAAATAAAGAAGAAAGAAACTTATATCTTAACATGGTATACATACACATGGTAAGCTATACTACTTGTCACTTATCTCATATTAAGCTTTTGTTATATATTTTGTCTTCAATTTGAAATTAGCTTAACAGATAAAATAACTAAGGAGAATACAAATATCTGCAGTAAATAAGCTTTGTAAGAACTGTCATAAGAAATTCTATAAATTACACTTTGTTATAATCTAATATCTAACTTTAGTAATAAAAATATATTAACTATGAATATTCAAATATTGTTCAAAGGACACAAATCACTTTAAAAAAAATTCTATTTCCTAAATATTAGATTTTAAACTAATATCTTGAAAAGGCTATTGACATACTATTTAAATTCTGAAAAATATCAATATTGCAAATATTATGAAAGAATAAAAAATAAATTATTATGGAGATTTTACTAATAGTTTGTGGTGTGATAATGCACTACCTTTAAGTGGGAACCATCTAGCATCAAGATGAAACAGCATCTCTTAACATAACAACACCTTTAAGTGCCTTTATTCTTGTGAAATTTCTATTTCTCGTGACAGCTTGTGATGTACTATAAGAAATATGCATTCATTCACATTCACATGTTATTTTCTATGAAAGCATCTAGGTAATCAACTGCTGCACATGTGGTGTCAATCACAAAGAATGATTTTGAAGCTTTAAATTATTATGGTCTGTTTGCCACTGGTTGGTTTGAATTCTTGTTATGTCTGTTACTTTCATATGATTTATTATTCAGTCTTGTGCTTCTTGTCCAATCAATGTGTTGTTTTATCTAATCTAAATTCAAAAGATTTTTGCGGGTTAGAGGGTCTAATTCTTAGTAATTACTTCATGCATTATGTATTAGTATGATTTTAGATTTTAGATTTGATTTGTTTGTGGCTAGTTGGGAATTTCTTATCTTATTTTTAGTGTGTTTGGCTAATTTTGTCAAAGTTGTATACTATTTGTGTCCGAAAATTTTATTTTTTATTATTTTTTACTAATTTTATTATAATTTCTTTCTAAAATTAATAAACTAAGTTTGATTCCAATAATTTTTTTCTTTCATATTTTGAATATTTTGCGGGGTTAAAAACCCATTAAACAACCTCTTAGTTTAGTCAGCAAAATACCTGCGGTCGTTATAAATCATCGTATATAAATTGTGGAAATCTCCGTATGTATCTATCGAAATCAAAAATTTGGGTAAAACTTTCTTACCTTGGAAACAATAAATAATTATAATAGTATTTGCTAATACTATTTCACTTTTAATTGTATTATAAATATATTTTAAATATAATATATATATTATTTATAATTTAATATAATATATTAATGAAAACTCAAAAAAATTATTTTAACTTTATTTATCAAATAAAAAAATATCAACTTTAATTGAAAAAGAAAAAGAAAGATTTATGTCTTAAAATAAGCCATTTATGTAGTTATAATATTAAAAGCATTTTACTATTTTTTTCTCATTAACAATAAACAAAATTTAAAAGTTTATTATTATTATTATAATAATTATTATTATAAAATATAACGATTATACTAAATATTAATTTTATATCATAATAAATTTTTATTAATATTTAACTTTTAATTCTTTAAATAAAACACTAATAATAACTTCTTCTTAATAATAATATAACTGACAATTAAATATAATTTAATTTTTTACATTATGATTTAATAGATATTGCTTATATTATAACTGAAGTGCTTAATTACTTTTAAAAAAGAATTTAAAAAGTTAAATTGGAATTTACTATTTGTGAAAAAAAATTTATACCATCAGGAGCTAAAATTGTTTGTGAACGACGACAAGGTGTTGAATAGAAAAGACTAAATGTTGTGGTGCGATTCATGTTAATTAAGGACTGTGTTGCCTCTAGAGGTATCTCTGCCTCTGATATTTTTCTATGCAGGGTAAAAAATGATATCAAAACAACTTTTTGGTTCAGCAGATGGTTAGAAAATCAAGCTTTATCCGAGGCTTTTCCGGAGCTATACGCGAAGGCAATTACTCCCTTTATGTCTGTTGTCGAAGTTGGCCATTGGGAGGATACAATTTGGTATTGGGATATTTATGGTTGGTTCTCTGACACTGAAGAAGACGACGATTTTTTGATTTAGACAATGATAGACTTGTTGTCTCTGTTCCAGCCGGTTTAGCATGCAGAAGATGAATTTGTCTAGGCGGAAAACATTGAAGAAGGATTCGCGGTTAAAGAACGTGCTTGTGTGATTAGGAATCGAGAGGCTGATCTCACAGTGGGATTACATGATAGAAAGAAGCTGAATTTCATGTGGAAACTCAAAAGTAAAAACTTTCGCATGGATATTGATTTTGGAGAGGCTTCCAATGAGAGATAAACTTAGAAGGAGGAGGATTTTGGAAGACTATATGGATTGTTATTGTTTCTTTTGCTTTCAAGAAGAGGAGAACGTTAATCACTTATTCGAATTTTGTCCCACTACTAGGAAGATTTAGGAGAGAGTTGGGGTTTGGCTTGGTGACTCGTGTAGGCTATCTTATACAGATGTGTCGTCTTTTATTGTTGGGCCCAAGAAAATTAAGGTAGTAGAGGAAAGATTAACTATAGGAGTGATATGGTTAGTGGCTGTATGGAGTATTTGGATAACGAGAAATGCGATCCTTTTTAAAGGAAGCATTTTCAACTTTGACGAATGCTATAGCGCTATCATATTAGCTTCTTGGAAATGGTTTCATTCAGTTAATGATTCTTCTATTTCCTGTAATTTTCATTTTTTGAACATTTTACCCCTCTCGTGTATAAAGAAGTAGTTATGTCGTGTGTAGCCCTTTTGTGATTAATACCATTACTTATTGAAAAAAATTTAAAAAAAAGCTGAATTCTAACAAAAATGTGTAAAAAAAAAGATGAATTCTAATAAATATCTAACATTTATTATATTCTAACTTGTTTATTTACACTAATTTATTTATTTTTAAGTATATCGGTAAGCTCCACATTTAGATTTACTTAATTATTTTTTAATTGTAATTAATTAAAATATAATATCTAAAAAATATATGATTGTATGTTAAAAAAAATTTAATATATATATATATATATATATATATATATATATATATAAAGAGAAAAAGAGATATACACTGACAGTGTAAAAAATTTTACACTGTCAACCAATCACAACCATGTATTTAATTAAAACACAATTTTAATTAAAATAAATTAATATGATATGACAAATATAAGGATTTTGATTGGATATATGTATAAAATTATATGTGTAAAATTTATTTACACTGTCAACACTACCTTTAAACTCTATAATAAATCATTAAAAAATATTTTTTTTGCAACCCTAACTTGGATCCTGACACCGCCCCTAGCAAGAGGTGCATACACGACACCGACTATCATAGTTACAGTTTCACCTATTACTTGTTGAAAAAAAAAGACACACGTCTTTATGCATGAATATAACTTCACATTTTCAAAATAATTTGACGATTAATTTGTTATTATATAATTAATTGGATTACAGCGGTTTGATTCCAATATATATATATATATATATATATATATATATATATATATATATATATATATATATATATATATATTAATTAATTTATAAGTAAAATGAAATTAAACCGGAGTATAAGGGGTACTCCAACCGATTACAAGACGGGAATGCTTCTACTACTCAAAACAAATGAGTGGTAGAATATTCCATACATGAAAATTACAATTAGCCGCTAATTTATAACTAGAATAAAACCATTTCGAAAAATTAAAAACTACCTCAGATATACATTCGGTAAAGCTAAACGATTTATTCTTAAAAACGATTCCACTAAATGTATAATGGTAATCAATGTAACGGTAACAAACCGATTTCCCTATAAAAGTGGAACTAATTACAAATGAGTAATACTCCCCCACAGGCTAAACTATGGATGGAGAAAAGTCCCAACTTGCTAAGGAAAGAAGAAAAAGCAGGAGCATCCGGTGGTTTTGAATTTCCAAGAGACAAGAGATTTGCCTAAAAATACAGCAAAACTTGTGGTTAAACGTCGTGTGGTTGGGCATGTGGCCTAGTCAATATCTGCAAAACTAGAAAGCACTAAATCAACGGTAGCAGAATAAAACAATCCTTAAAATGGTTTTTAGTGGGATTATAAACAAATTGGCTTAATTGTTGAATGACAAATGAAATATCAGGACTGGTGGTGGTTAAATAAATTAATTGGCATATTAATCTTCTATATTGTGAATCAGGTTGAGGCACTTCATCAACTCCAATTACAGAATCAAAAACAACTTCTAGGACATCAAGCTTTTCATTAAAAGTTTGAAGTTGAACTTCATCCATGTTAAAGTCCTTTTTCTCATTCGAAGCATCGTCTTGCTGCTTTCCATGTACAACCACAATAGGCCTCTCCTTTCTACCTTTATCCTTTCTATTTAGTAATTTCGAAAAGTGTTTACCTTCTGGAAAATCATTGAGTAGCTTCACAGAACAGCCGATCAAGTTCATGATAATCTAGAGCATTACACGATTTTAATATATTACTGTAATTCTCAAGAGTTTTTGTCTGGTTACAATCTGGAGCACAAAATTAGAGATACAAAAGAAGAACAAAGATGTGTGCTGCAGAGACATATGAGAAAACTCTTTAATAGCTTACTCCTATTTCACGAAATTCTGTCAAAGTTTTTCTGAGGCTTTAGTTTGAAACAGTGTATAAGTATTGCTTGTCAGAATGTTACTACCAGTAGATATGTCGTTCATTAGTCAATACCAATGCCTCGTATGCATAAAGCAGTTTTCATTATTATTCATGTCAAAAACCATGTAAGATAATGCTAGTTTAGTAGATTAAAAAAATTTTTCCATACAAGTTCTCTTACTAAGCTGGAAACCAAACACGATAGTTTCTCAAAAACATGCTAATTAAATCAAACATATAACCCACTTTTCTTTGCTCCTAAAAACAAGTAAAATTATCATAAACTTGTAAAAGCAGCATAAATAATGTACATAACCAGAACCGCATTTCTTTGGATCTCAGAGTTATATTCCAACTCAGTCTGCGGTCCGATGCGGCTGCAAAAGCTACCGCATCCGCAATATTGCGACGGAAATTGCGATTGTGGAGTGCAATTTAAAGCTATGGTCTAATGCAAATTCTAGCATAATTCCTCAGCAGACAATTACACAGACCGAACTACTTGATCAAACTCAAGATTTACCTGCCGAACAAACATATGAACATCAAACATTCCTAATTTTTTTTATATTCTTCATAAATTCTTTTTTCTTTTTTGCAATTATTTTCCAACATGTTATTGACAAATATATTTTTTGATGTGTACATAACAGTTCTTAAAGAATTGCCTCTTTGTGTATACTCACGGCAGTAAGATTGAATGTTGCAAATATGACAACTGATACAATGGGAGAAAATAACACTTTGTAATTCTCATTCATAATAAAAATGGACCAAATGATACAATGGGATCAAATCCTTGCACAAAGTTTTCTAAAATAATGAAATAAGCTAACTATCCAACAATCTACTATAATTAAATAGTAACAGAACTAGACAACTGTTTAAACCGTTTAATGACGATCAATGTGCGAAGTCAATGACGGTTAGCCATAAGGACTATATTTCGAATACAAAAGTGCTATATTTTACCACGAAATACTTCTCCACTGCCTCCATCTCCTAGTCTGTTGTCAACACTTAAGTGTTCTGTTGCCACATCAAGATCATCAAAGATAAAATGTTCAACTCCATAGTTTTGATGGTTGTAAGGAGATGCTAGGAGAGTCTATTTAGGACTCAGCAGAACTATTATTATTGTGGCGCCTATAAATGCATATGGATGTGATAACAAGTGTTGCCAACATAGAAGAAATAACACCTTTAAAAAAGAATAGGAAGAATAAGTAATTATATTGTGTATAAGAAATATCTACATGAAAAAAAATGATGAAATATATAAGAAAATTGAAATTACTACCAAGAGTGAGTTTCGTTTTCCAATTCCATGCTCCTGCATTATTTAGTTATGAAAGCAAATATGTGTTAGCATTGTGATAGTTCAAATATAATTTCGTATTTCAAAATTTAAGAATAATTGTATTTGACAGACCTTTTGATATTATAGATTCCTTTGAGAGACACAATACTGCGTTTTCTACTCCTTTGTATATACATCTCCCTCCATGTTTTATGCAATTATTGCACGTGTCATCTCCCACAATATTCCATCTCACTTCAAATCCTCTCTCTATTACATTCGTTGGAACTATTGAGTTGTTTTTCAAATAACTCCTTTTTCCAGGAAATGTGGTACTATTATTACACTTCATACCAACAAAATCAGCCAATTTGGCACTTGATACTATGTATACAATATGAGTTTCTCCCTTTATAAGACAAGTTCTTTTTTTAAAATAATATTGATTCAAGGGAGAATAGTATGAATCCGGAAAAGGACCACCACACTCATACAATATAGTATATATTTCATTGTTGGAAGTGTAATTGAAGAAATCAAAATTTATATCCACATTAGTATAATGTTTGTGACATTGAGATTTACCACCACCATTAAAATCCCACATATCTTCTCTTGCAATCCTCAAAATTTGAGAGGCTTGATCTATGTGAAGGATGTGAAACTTTTGGAACTTCATTGCTATAATCAAGTTTCCATTTTGACAGTCAACTATAAAATTAGGGTGTCCACAATAGCTAGGTTGGGTGTTATAGTTCCAAAAAGGATAGCTTATATTAATGAAATTACCACAGCTAAAAGGTGCACAAGATGTATATATTTCATCTGCGATAACGTGAAATCGGCTTAAGAAGAGTGGGAGAAATATAAAAGTGTTAATGATTAAAGAAAAAGGTAATAGTTGAGAATGATATTTTTCCATTGTAACTTTGGTAATTAGAACGTGCAGCAAACAACCTGAAATTGAACTACATTTGTTAATGTACTGCAAGAAATATGATGATTTAAGTTACTCAAATATTGAAAAGTATACTTTTATAATTATAAAAAAATACACTTAAAGTATTCATCCAAGAGATTTACATAGTTTAAAATGAAACGTTCTCTTTCTCTAATCGACAAGTTCGTAAAGTTTATTTTTAAATCTTATATACATGAATGTCAATTGCTATGAATTGTTTTTTATATTGAGATTATCATTCTAAAACGAATGAAAACTCTAACATCCACAAACAAGAGTTTAATAGCCTAATTTTTAAAAAATGAGATTTGTTAGGAATTTACAAACAAAAGGTATTTTTTTTAGATTTATTATGTAGAGGTTAATAATCATTCATAATCTCTTTTAATCTACACAAAATTTGATTATCGAACTTTTGTTTCTATCTACCCAATGTAAACATCAATATAACATATCATTCAATGTTAGGTATTTATACTAATATTTAGTAATGTATCTCCTAAAAAAAGATAAAAAATATTCAACAGTTGGTTTTTAAATTACTTGTGATACCATTGTGTCTTTGTATGTCTAAAACACTTTTATTTAATAATTCAAAGCTTGTTATTAAATTGGGGCCAGAGCTATAATTAAAAATTAAAAATTTCAAATCACTATGACAAAAGTGGATTGTGTCATGTAACGTTTGAAAGATAACTTATCAAAAAGAGTGAGACAATTGGAAAAAAATTGAGAAAGAAGAAAAGGTAAGTTATAGGTATTGCATTGGTCTCAAAAAATAGTTTGCGGTGTTTTCTAGTATATTGAGAGGGGAGTTTGAACAGATTTCTTCTATTTTTTTGTTGCCAATCTTATGCCTAGTTAGTTGTTTATTTATAGACTAATGAATTTTCCAAAGTTTGTTTTTGAACCAATTTAAAATATAAAACCGGTTTGTAATTATAAATCAGAGACGGATCTACTTTATGGTAAATGGGAGCAGCTGACCCCACTGCGTCAATTTGTTTTTAACTAATAAATGAATGTTTTTGCAATTTGACCCCACTTGAAAGGGTTGATTTGTCCCCACACATGCCATTAATAATGTTTTTAACTAATGAAGTTTTTAACAACTAATATTGCATTTTTAACAAATTGGTTATTAACTAATAAATGTTGACATGTTATACAGACAAAATAATTAACTTGTCCTGATTAATTTTGTAGTGCTCCAAATAAACATAAAACGAATTTCTTTACACATTACTCTCTCAAATAAAAAAAAATTTAAAAAAATTCTACTCCCTTCTCTTTTTTTCTTTATTTTTGTTTTGAAAAGAATCATGGATAGAGTGATTTATTAACAATAAAAATTTAATTAATTTAATTCGATTTTATTTATTCAATTTTTTTTGATTTATTTGGCTCTACAATCAACTCGGAAACTATATCATTGATATCCATTTTAGTAAAACAAATAATATAAATGAATTGTTAATATTTTTAGAAAAATTAGTTGGAGTTGAAAAATATATAATCTATCAATTGGTGTATTCAATTTTAAAGTCAGTAATGTTTACATGCCTCTGGAAAAAATTTATAACCATGAATTTTATGAAAAAAAATAGCGTTCACCCATAAATAATTGTCACAAACATAAAAATAAATATATATTTAATAGCATTTGGGAGAAAATAATCTTAAAAATATTTTTTAGATGTTAAAAATATTTTTTAGATGTTAAAAGTGTCTTAGATATTATCTTTAAAACTTAGGCAAATAAAATTTAACTTCTCCATAAAATATGTTGTTTTATAAAAATATTTTTCAATTCTATAATACGAAACTTCTACATCAACTTTTAGTAAACATTATTTACAATACTCAATTTATAAAATTGACATTTTATTTATAAAATTCTTTGATATCCTAACATACTTCAATTTTTAGTATACATTATTTACAATACTCAACAATAATTTATAAACCGAATTGCATTGAAGAAAAAAATACTAAAACTATTTAAATGGTTAATAAACCGAACTATATATTATAAATAATTCAGTTAATTAAATTTAAATTTATAAACCGATTTTAACTTATTTAAATTTTTTACCCTTTTATATGCAGTCAATTATAACTTTCCAAATTGCAAGTCTTTAGTTTTAATCATATAAAAATTGGGACATAGTGGTTCATAGTTTTAATCAATCTTGGATATATCATGGTTTGGCTTATGAACAAAATAAGAAATAAAAATAAAATTTAATAAACCTAGCAAACCTAAATTATAAAAATCTAAACAAAAATCAAATAAAAAAATTTCGAAAAAAAACACACCTTTTCTCTAATCTACTCCTTCTCCTTCTTCTCCTTCTCCTTCTTCTCCCTTCAAAATCCAAAAAAAAAAAACAGAAATTAACATTATATAAATACGACTATAAATCAGAGTTCTAAATAAATACAGATGCAATTTACCTTATGATTCAAAAGAGCAAGTTTGAAAATGGATATAAAAATGAGCAAGTTTGAAAATGGCTTTGAACAAAAGAGCAAGGTGTTTGGAAGAGAAAGCAGAAAATGGGTTTTCTGTAAAATTTGTAAAGGTAAAGGGTATGGGAGAGAGAAGGGTAGAGCGTGTAGTTATAACACCTTTAGACTAATGAATTTTCCAAAGTTTATTTGTACTTATAACACCTTTAGACTAATGAATTTTCCAAAGTTTATTTTTGAACCAATTTAAAATATAAAACCGGTTTGTAATTATAAATTGGTTTAAAATTAGTTTATATAAACCGGAAAAAGAACAAGCCTTTGATGTGTGTGAGGTATAAAACTTCCGGTTTCAGTCTCAGGTTTTTCAAAGTTTCAAAGTAAAATATGCACAGAACAAAGAACAAATAAAAGCGTAAACATTATTGTATAAAGAAACCTCTTATCATTCATGAACAACCATAACTCAATTAAAATACTAAAATACCAAGAGACAAACACAACAAATAATTAATGGAAAGCAAAGAAAAGTTACCCAGAATGAAACTTCGCGGAAGACCGGTGAGAAGGGTACCGACGGCTGGTGACTTATCCGGCGAGGTGTTCGTGAATATTTGATGAAAAAGTGAAACTTGGCAGGGGTGTTGTATTGATGAACACTGTTGATGTTGTTGTTTTAAGTATGAGGTGAGTGTATGGTTTGTAGGGGTGATGATGAAAAAGTGATGATGAAAACTTGGGAGGTTTGTATTAGGGGTGGACATCGGTTCGGGCCGGTTCGGGTTCGGGCCCAAACCCCCAAACCGGTCTAACCCACGGGTGATGCTTATAGGCCCAATTCCCGACCGTTTCATATTTCGGTTATTTCGGGTTCGGATGGAGTCGGTTCGGTTACATATATCGGTTTTTTTCGGATATAGCAATTAATTGGGCCGGTTTAAAATTCAAGCCCAGGTCTTAAAAACAGCTTAATATCTTTTTTTTTTTTGAATTTGGTCGTTTTGGTATAAAGCCCAGATCAACATCAACCATCATTAATTTAAATTTAATAATGGAATGATAAGTTTGAATGTTTTTTAATTTAAAATTTAGTTAAATAATTGGCTTATTTTATTATTATTAAAATTATTTGGACTTATTTAATCATTTAATATTGAATTACTTGAATTCATTTAAATCATTTAATAGAGTTATTTTAATTTAGTTGCATCCAATCAATTACTTTAATTTAATCCATAACCAATAAAATCCAAATATATTATGCTGCATCCAAATTGATTAAGGTTTAAAATCAGATAAATCATGTTGTCCCAATATGTGTTATCTGTCATAAAGCCAAAATTAATGAGATTCTCTCCATTTTGAAATCCTGCTTCTTCCTCCAATACGTGTGTTATCTGAAGTAAAGCCAAAATTAATGAGATTATAAATATAGAAAAAATAGCATGAATTCAAAGAGAAAAAATAAATATTTATATCTCTAGTTTCATTATAACAATTTTGAAAAAAATAGCATGTATAAAAGAGATTTTCTAATAAGCTCACAGATTTATAATAAGAAATTAAATAAAAGAGATTTTCTATCTATAATAAAAAATTAAATAAAAGACTTTCAATTTTGCCTGGTTAATATCTCAGCCTATAGTCAAATATAAGTATTTACCTTGGCTAAAAGTTAATAGGTCATCGATAACAGGTGTATCTTCATCAATGATAGGTGAATTGATTCCTGTAATAAGATTAAGTTATCAGTAACATCGAAAATAATCTAAAAAAGAAATTATGAGAAACAAAGTAACATTGTAAAAACAATCTCCAAAAGTTATCATGAGAAACAAAATAATGTTTCCTACCGTGATCAAATGCTTGCTTTATACATGGATTCTGGACTGTGTTTCAACATATGAAAATAAAAACCCAACAAAACTATGCTTTCTGTAACATAGAGTTAGATCTCTCAGATTCCTCAATCTCTTTCAACATTCCAACATCAGTTAACATTACCTGTAATTTTAACAAACATCAGATCAGTTACAATGAAGGTTACTGAACTGATTACCAACACCAAGTCACCAGCAACACATTGGCAGATACAAAATTTTCACAATCAAAATGTACAACATAGATCAAAGACTAGTTTACATGGCCATGAGAATCCATGAGTATGTTTTCAGGTTTAAGATCCCAATGTACAATGCCTTTGCTGTGAAGATATGAAACAGTAGATACAATCTGAGTAGTGTAAATCCTTACCTCATCCTCACTGCCAAACTCACAAAAACACAAACACCAACAAAACCAAATCCTTATATCAAAATCATAAACTTAAAAAACCATGTTGGAGTATTCAACTTCATAAATACAATGAACAATAATAACATACCTAAAAATTCTTAATGTAACAAGAGTATTTCATCAGTAACACATAATCTACAACAGATATTATCAGTATATCATCTGTATCAAGAGTAAATCATCAAAATCAAACATAGCTTAACCAAATAATCCCTGCTTCAGATGTGCTTCAAATAACCTTCTGATTTGCTTCACATACCTTCAGATGTGCTTCAAATAACCTTCAGATCCGCTTCACATACCTTCAGATCCGCTTCACATACCTTCAGATCTGCTTCAAAATCCCTGCTTCACATACCTTACAGTCAGGGAAAAAAACACAAGAAAATTTAGAAACATATTTTACATTGATAAAAGATAAAAACAAATGTTACAAAAACAAAGAAAGCCATAACATGATATATCTATGAGATTAAGAAATTACATTATAACATTTCTTTTGGGTAAACTCCATGAGTACATTCATGCCTTAGAAGTTGGTCATATCTGCAAGAAGGAAAAAGACGTACACAAAACTACTTAGCTTTATGAATCCAGTAGACTTTAAACACACAAAAGAGCAGAAATCACAGAAAAAATCTAACCTTTTGAATATTTGAGATAACATTAGAAATCATTGGTGAAAAAAAGATATAGAGGAGTGAAGTCGAAAAATTAACCGACGATGAAATATGTGGATTACATAACACCAAAACAGAAATACAGTGAAGAAGATCTGGACTAGGAAACGTGCAAATGGAGTGCGGCGCAGAAGACTGAAATTTAGGGTTTAGCAAAGATCACAAGGTTAAGTAGAAAAGTTGAACATGGGCTTAAACTGGGTTGGAATAAGGTTAGAGTAGAAGGCCCATAAAAGCATCATTGGATTCGGTCGGATTCGGATTCCGACGGGCCCACGAATGCCATCCGTTTCCGACCTAAGTAAACCATCCCAACCCTTTTTAACCATCCGATGACCCGACGACCCGAACCGAACCGACCCAATAGCTAAAAAAAGACACGGGCCGGACCGGGTTCGGTCGGTTGAAGCTTTCTTGTCCACCCCTAGTTTGTATGGTTTTAAAGAAAAAGTGATGATACAATAAAAGCAGGACCGGTGAGAAATCCAAAACCAGATCAATTTGTTGATATCTGTCTTGTTACTCTCGTAAAGTCGAAAAGTTGATGTATTACAACTTATAATGTTTAAGAAAGTACGATTAGGTTGCCGAGGAAAGTGACAGAAGTACATGTCACGGGTATCAAGGAAAAAGCTAAATGTAGTAGAGTAATATAAGCCTATTACGTTCAAGCACGTGTAGTTAAAAGATAAGATTTATACCTGCAAATACAGCTATACAATATTGTCACATCTAGTATGTACTAAGAAAATGCAGGCCTAGTATGTACTAAGAAAATGCAGTCAATAACATCCAGTATGTAATAAGGGAGTAGAATCTGCTACCTTTTAGTCACTGCAAAGTATTATATAAAAAATTAGCCGTATACAAATGCAAGGAAAAATGTTGTTGTTATAGAGATGACCCTAGTAACTATAGCTCCAAGATGTAAAGTAGAATCCAAAATTGGATGTTAACAAAAGTAGCAGTTATTTTTTACTTAATTCTTGGTTGTATATCATATGGTTAATACAAATCCCTCATAAAGTAAAACAAAAATAAAGAAGAAAGAAACTTATATCTTAACATGGTATACATACACATGGTAAGCTATACTACTTGTCACTTATCTCATATTAAGCTTTTGTTATATATTTTGTCTTCAATTTGAAATTAGCTTAACAGATAAAATAACTAAGGAGAATACAAATATCTGCAGTAAATAAGCTTTGTAAGAACTGTCATAAGAAATTCTATAAATTACACTTTGTTATAATCTAATATCTAACTTTAGTAATAAAAATATATTAACTATGAATATTCAAATATTGTTCAAAGGACACAAATCACTTTAAAAAAAATTCTATTTCCTAAATATTAGATTTTAAACTAATATCTTGAAAAGGCTATTGACATACTATTTAAATTCTGAAAAATATCAATATTGCAAATATTATGAAAGAATAAAAAATAAATTATTATGGAGATTTTACTAATAGTTTGTGGTGTGATAATGCACTACCTTTAAGTGGGAACCATCTAGCATCAAGATGAAACAGCATCTCTTAACATAACAACACCTTTAAGTGCCTTTATTCTTGTGAAATTTCTATTTCTCGTGACAGCTTGTGATGTACTATAAGAAATATGCATTCATTCACATTCACATGTTATTTTCTATGAAAGCATCTAGGTAATCAACTGCTGCACATGTGGTGTCAATCACAAAGAATGATTTTGAAGCTTTAAATTATTATGGTCTGTTTGCCACTGGTTGGTTTGAATTCTTGTTATGTCTGTTACTTTCATATGATTTATTATTCAGTCTTGTGCTTCTTGTCCAATCAATGTGTTGTTTTATCTAATCTAAATTCAAAAGATTTTTGCGGGTTAGAGGGTCTAATTCTTAGTAATTACTTCATGCATTATGTATTAGTATGATTTTAGATTTTAGATTTGATTTGTTTGTGGCTAGTTGGGAATTTCTTATCTTATTTTTAGTGTGTTTGGCTAATTTTGTCAAAGTTGTATACTATTTGTGTCCGAAAATTTTATTTTTTATTATTTTTTACTAATTTTATTATAATTTCTTTCTAAAATTAATAAACTAAGTTTGATTCCAATAATTTTTTTCTTTCATATTTTGAATATTTTGCGGGGTTAAAAACCCATTAAACAACCTCTTAGTTTAGTCAGCAAAATACCTGCGGTCGTTATAAATCATCGTATATAAATTGTGGAAATCTCCGTATGTATCTATCGAAATCAAAAATTTGGGTAAAACTTTCTTACCTTGGAAACAATAAATAATTATAATAGTATTTGCTAATACTATTTCACTTTTAATTGTATTATAAATATATTTTAAATATAATATATATATTATTTATAATTTAATATAATATATTAATGAAAACTCAAAAAAATTATTTTAACTTTATTTATCAAATAAAAAAATATCAACTTTAATTGAAAAAGAAAAAGAAAGATTTATGTCTTAAAATAAGCCATTTATGTAGTTATAATATTAAAAGCATTTTACTATTTTTTTCTCATTAACAATAAACAAAATTTAAAAGTTTATTATTATTATTATAATAATTATTATTATAAAATATAACGATTATACTAAATATTAATTTTATATCATAATAAATTTTTATTAATATTTAACTTTTAATTCTTTAAATAAAACACTAATAATAACTTCTTCTTAATAATAATATAACTGACAATTAAATATAATTTAATTTTTTACATTATGATTTAATAGATATTGCTTATATTATAACTGAAGTGCTTAATTACTTTTAAAAAAGAATTTAAAAAGTTAAATTGGAATTTACTATTTGTGAAAAAAAATTTATACCATCAGGAGCTAAAATTGTTTGTGAACGACGACAAGGTGTTGAATAGAAAAGACTAAATGTTGTGGTGCGATTCATGTTAATTAAGGACTGTGTTGCCTCTAGAGGTATCTCTGCCTCTGATATTTTTCTATGCAGGGTAAAAAATGATATCAAAACAACTTTTTGGTTCAGCAGATGGTTAGAAAATCAAGCTTTATCCGAGGCTTTTCCGGAGCTATACGCGAAGGCAATTACTCCCTTTATGTCTGTTGTCGAAGTTGGCCATTGGGAGGATACAATTTGGTATTGGGATATTTATGGTTGGTTCTCTGACACTGAAGAAGACGACGATTTTTTGATTTAGACAATGATAGACTTGTTGTCTCTGTTCCAGCCGGTTTAGCATGCAGAAGATGAATTTGTCTAGGCGGAAAACATTGAAGAAGGATTCGCGGTTAAAGAACGTGCTTGTGTGATTAGGAATCGAGAGGCTGATCTCACAGTGGGATTACATGATAGAAAGAAGCTGAATTTCATGTGGAAACTCAAAAGTAAAAACTTTCGCATGGATATTGATTTTGGAGAGGCTTCCAATGAGAGATAAACTTAGAAGGAGGAGGATTTTGGAAGACTATATGGATTGTTATTGTTTCTTTTGCTTTCAAGAAGAGGAGAACGTTAATCACTTATTCGAATTTTGTCCCACTACTAGGAAGATTTAGGAGAGAGTTGGGGTTTGGCTTGGTGACTCGTGTAGGCTATCTTATACAGATGTGTCGTCTTTTATTGTTGGGCCCAAGAAAATTAAGGTAGTAGAGGAAAGATTAACTATAGGAGTGATATGGTTAGTGGCTGTATGGAGTATTTGGATAACGAGAAATGCGATCCTTTTTAAAGGAAGCATTTTCAACTTTGACGAATGCTATAGCGCTATCATATTAGCTTCTTGGAAATGGTTTCATTCAGTTAATGATTCTTCTATTTCCTGTAATTTTCATTTTTTGAACATTTTACCCCTCTCGTGTATAAAGAAGTAGTTATGTCGTGTGTAGCCCTTTTGTGATTAATACCATTACTTATTGAAAAAAATTTAAAAAAAAGCTGAATTCTAACAAAAATGTGTAAAAAAAAAGATGAATTCTAATAAATATCTAACATTTATTATATTCTAACTTGTTTATTTACACTAATTTATTTATTTTTAAGTATATCGGTAAGCTCCACATTTAGATTTACTTAATTATTTTTTAATTGTAATTAATTAAAATATAATATCTAAAAAATATATGATTGTATGTTAAAAAAAATATATATATATATATATATATATATAAAATAAAGAGAAAAAGAGATATACACTGACAGTGTAAAAAATTTTTACACTGTCAACCAATCACAACCATGTATTTAATTAAAACACAATTTTAATTAAAATAAATTAATATGATATGACAAATATAAGGATTTTGATTGGATATATGTATAAAATTATATGTGTAAAATTTATTTACACTGTCAACACTACCTTTAAACTCTATAATAAATCATTAAAAAATATTTTTTTTGCAACCCTAACTTGGATCCTGACACCGCCCCTAGCAAGAGGTGCATACACGACACCGACTATCATAGTTACAGTTTCACCTATTACTTGTTGAAAAAAAAAGACACACGTCTTTATGCATGAATATAACTTCACATTTTCAAAATAATTTGACGATTAATTTGTTATTATACAATTAATTGGATTACAGCGGTTTGATTCCAATATATATATATATATATATATATATATAATATTATATATATATATATATATATATATATATATATATATATTAATTTATAAGTAAAATGAAATTAAACCGGAGTATAAGGGGTACTCCAACCGATTACAAGACGGGAATGCTTCTACTACTCAAAACAAATGAGTGGTAGAATATTCCATACATGAAAATTACAATTAGCCGCTAATTTATAACTAGAATAAAACCATTTCGAAAAATTAAAAACTACCTCAGATATACATTCGGTAAAGCTAAACGATTTATTCTTAAAAACGATTCCACTAAATGTATAATGGTAATCAATGTAACGGTAACAAACCGATTTCCCTATAAAAGTGGAACTAATTACAAATGAGTAATACTCCCCCACAGGCTAAACTATGGATGGAGAAAAGTCCCAACTTGCTAAGGAAAGAAGAAAAAGCAGGAGCATCCGGTGGTTTTGAATTTCCAAGAGACAAGAGATTTGCCTAAAAATACAGCAAAACTTGTGGTTAAACGTCGTGTGGTTGGGCATGTGGCCTAGTCAATATCTGCAAAACTAGAAAGCACTAAATCAACGGTAGCAGAATAAAACAATCCTTAAAATGGTTTTTAGTGGGATTATAAACAAATTGGCTTAATTGTTGAATGACAAATGAAATATCAGGACTGGTGGTGGTTAAATAAATTAATTGGCATATTAATCTTCTATATTGTGAATCAGGTTGAGGCACTTCATCAACTCCAATTACAGAATCAAAAACAACTTCTAGGACATCAAGCTTTTCATTAAAAGTTTGAAGTTGAACTTCATCCATGTTAAAGTCCTTTTTCTCATTCGAAGCATCGTCTTGCTGCTTTCCATGTACAACCACAATAGGCCTCTCCTTTCTACCTTTATCCTTTCTATTTAGTAATTTCGAAAAGTGTTTACCTTCTGGAAAATCATTGAGTAGCTTCACAGAACAGCCGATCAAGTTCATGATAATCTAGAGCATTACACGATTTTAATATATTACTGTAATTCTCAAGAGTTTTTGTCTGGTTACAATCTGGAGCACAAAATTAGAGATACAAAAGAAGAACAAAGATGTGTGCTGCAGAGACATATGAGAAAACTCTTTAATAGCTTACTCCTATTTCACGAAATTCTGTCAAAGTTTTTCTGAGGCTTTAGTTTGAAACAGTGTATAAGTATTGCTTGTCAGAATGTTACTACCAGTAGATATGTCGTTCATTAGTCAATACCAATGCCTCGTATGCATAAAGCAGTTTTCATTATTATTCATGTCAAAAACCATGTAAGATAATGCTAGTTTAGTAGATTAAAAAAATTTTTCCATACAAGTTCTCTTACTAAGCTGGAAACCAAACACGATAGTTTCTCAAAAACATGCTAATTAAATCAAACATATAACCCACTTTTCTTTGCTCCTAAAAACAAGTAAAATTATCATAAACTTGTAAAAGCAGCATAAATAATGTACATAACCAGAACCGCATTTCTTTGGATCTCAGAGTTATATTCCAACTCAGTCTGCGGTCCGATGCGGCTGCAAAAGCTACCGCATCCGCAATATTGCGACGGAAATTGCGATTGTGGAGTGCAATTTAAAGCTATGGTCTAATGCAAATTCTAGCATAATTCCTCAGCAGACAATTACACAGACCGAACTACTTGATCAAACTCAAGATTTACCTGCCGAACAAACATATGAACATCAAACATTCCTAATTTTTTTTATATTCTTCATAAATTCTTTTTTCTTTTTTGCAATTATTTTCCAACATGTTATTGACAAATATATTTTTTGATGTGTACATAACAGTTCTTAAAGAATTGCCTCTTTGTGTATACTCACGGCAGTAAGATTGAATGTTGCAAATATGACAACTGATACAATGGGAGAAAATAACACTTTGTAATTCTCATTCATAATAAAAATGGACCAAATGATACAATGGGATCAAATCCTTGCACAAAGTTTTCTAAAATAATGAAATAAGCTAACTATCCAACAATCTACTATAATTAAATAGTAACAGAACTAGACAACTGTTTAAACCGTTTAATGACGATCAATGTGCGAAGTCAATGACGGTTAGCCATAAGGACTATATTTCGAATACAAAAGTGCTATATTTTACCACGAAATACTTCTCCACTGCCTCCATCTCCTAGTCTGTTGTCAACACTTAAGTGTTCTGTTGCCACATCAAGATCATCAAAGATAAAATGTTCAACTCCATAGTTTTGATGGTTGTAAGGAGATGCTAGGAGAGTCTATTTAGGACTCAGCAGAACTATTATTATTGTGGCGCCTATAAATGCATATGGATGTGATAACAAGTGTTGCCAACATAGAAGAAATAACACCTTTAAAAAAGAATAGGAAGAATAAGTAATTATATTGTGTATAAGAAATATCTACATGAAAAAAAATGATGAAATATATAAGAAAATTGAAATTACTACCAAGAGTGAGTTTCGTTTTCCAATTCCATGCTCCTGCATTATTTAGTTATGAAAGCAAATATGTGTTAGCATTGTGATAGTTCAAATATAATTTCGTATTTCAAAATTTAAGAATAATTGTATTTGACAGACCTTTTGATATTATAGATTCCTTTGAGAGACACAATACTGCGTTTTCTACTCCTTTGTATATACATCTCCCTCCATGTTTTATGCAATTATTGCACGTGTCATCTCCCACAATATTCCATCTCACTTCAAATCCTCTCTCTATTACATTCGTTGGAACTATTGAGTTGTTTTTCAAATAACTCCTTTTTCCAGGAAATGTGGTACTATTATTACACTTCATACCAACAAAATCAGCCAATTTGGCACTTGATACTATGTATACAATATGAGTTTCTCCCTTTATAAGACAAGTTCTTTTTTTAAAATAATATTGATTCAAGGGAGAATAGTATGAATCCGGAAAAGGACCACCACACTCATACAATATAGTATATATTTCATTGTTGGAAGTGTAATTGAAGAAATCAAAATTTATATCCACATTAGTATAATGTTTGTGACATTGAGATTTACCACCACCATTAAAATCCCACATATCTTCTCTTGCAATCCTCAAAATTTGAGAGGCTTGATCTATGTGAAGGATGTGAAACTTTTGGAACTTCATTGCTATAATCAAGTTTCCATTTTGACAGTCAACTATAAAATTAGGGTGTCCACAATAGCTAGGTTGGGTGTTATAGTTCCAAAAAGGATAGCTTATATTAATGAAATTACCACAGCTAAAAGGTGCACAAGATGTATATATTTCATCTGCGATAACGTGAAATCGGCTTAAGAAGAGTGGGAGAAATATAAAAGTGTTAATGATTAAAGAAAAAGGTAATAGTTGAGAATGATATTTTTCCATTGTAACTTTGGTAATTAGAACGTGCAGCAAACAACCTGAAATTGAACTACATTTGTTAATGTACTGCAAGAAATATGATGATTTAAGTTACTCAAATATTGAAAAGTATACTTTTATAATTATAAAAAAATACACTTAAAGTATTCATCCAAGAGATTTACATAGTTTAAAATGAAACGTTCTCTTTCTCTAATCGACAAGTTCGTAAAGTTTATTTTTAAATCTTATATACATGAATGTCAATTGCTATGAATTGTTTTTTATATTGAGATTATCATTCTAAAACGAATGAAAACTCTAACATCCACAAACAAGAGTTTAATAGCCTAATTTTTAAAAAATGAGATTTGTTAGGAATTTACAAACAAAAGGTATTTTTTTTAGATTTATTATGTAGAGGTTAATAATCATTCATAATCTCTTTTAATCTACACAAAATTTGATTATCGAACTTTTGTTTCTATCTACCCAATGTAAACATCAATATAACATATCATTCAATGTTAGGTATTTATACTAATATTTAGTAATGTATCTCCTAAAAAAAGATAAAAAATATTCAACAGTTGGTTTTTAAATTACTTGTGATACCATTGTGTCTTTGTATGTCTAAAACACTTTTATTTAATAATTCAAAGCTTGTTATTAAATTGGGGCCAGAGCTATAATTAAAAATTAAAAATTTCAAATCACTATGACAAAAGTGGATTGTGTCATGTAACGTTTGAAAGATAACTTATCAAAAAGAGTGAGACAATTGGAAAAAAATTGAGAAAGAAGAAAAGGTAAGTTATAGGTATTGCATTGGTCTCAAAAAATAGTTTGCGGTGTTTTCTAGTATATTGAGAGGGGAGTTTGAACAGATTTCTTCTATTTTTTTGTTGCCAATCTTATGCCTAGTTAGTTGTTTATTTATAGACTAATGAATTTTCCAAAGTTTGTTTTTGAACCAATTTAAAATATAAAACCGGTTTGTAATTATAAATCAGAGACGGATCTACTTTATGGTAAATGGGAGCAGCTGACCCCACTGCGTCAATTTGTTTTTAACTAATAAATGAATGTTTTTGCAATTTGACCCCACTTGAAAGGGTTGATTTGTCCCCACACATGCCATTAATAATGTTTTTAACTAATGAAGTTTTTAACAACTAATATTGCATTTTTAACAAATTGGTTATTAACTAATAAATGTTGACATGTTATACAGACAAAATAATTAACTTGTCCTGATTAATTTTGTAGTGCTCCAAATAAACATAAAACGAATTTCTTTACACATTACTCTCTCAAATAAAAAAAAATTTAAAAAAATTCTACTCCCTTCTCTTTTTTTCTTTATTTTTGTTTTGAAAAGAATCATGGATAGAGTGATTTATTAACAATAAAAATTTAATTAATTTAATTCGATTTTATTTATTCAATTTTTTTTGATTTATTTGGCTCTACAATCAACTCGGAAACTATATCATTGATATCCATTTTAGTAAAACAAATAATATAAATGAATTGTTAATATTTTTAGAAAAATTAGTTGGAGTTGAAAAATATATAATCTATCAATTGGTGTATTCAATTTTAAAGTCAGTAATGTTTACATGCCTCTGGAAAAAATTTATAACCATGAATTTTATGAAAAAAAATAGCGTTCACCCATAAATAATTGTCACAAACATAAAAATAAATATATATTTAATAGCATTTGGGAGAAAATAATCTTAAAAATATTTTTTAGATGTTAAAAATATTTTTTAGATGTTAAAAGTGTCTTAGATATTATCTTTAAAACTTAGGCAAATAAAATTTAACTTCTCCATAAAATATGTTGTTTTATAAAAATATTTTTCAATTCTATAATACGAAACTTCTACATCAACTTTTAGTAAACATTATTTACAATACTCAATTTATAAAATTGACATTTTATTTATAAAATTCTTTGATATCCTAACATACTTCAATTTTTAGTATACATTATTTACAATACTCAACAATAATTTATAAACCGAATTGCATTGAAGAAAAAAATACTAAAACTATTTAAATGGTTAATAAACCGAACTATATATTATAAATAATTCAGTTAATTAAATTTAAATTTATAAACCGATTTTAACTTATTTAAATTTTTTACCCTTTTATATGCAGTCAATTATAACTTTCCAAATTGCAAGTCTTTAGTTTTAATCATATAAAAATTGGGACATAGTGGTTCATAGTTTTAATCAATCTTGGATATATCATGGTTTGGCTTATGAACAAAATAAGAAATAAAAATAAAATTTAATAAACCTAGCAAACCTAAATTATAAAAATCTAAACAAAAATCAAATAAAAAAATTTCGAAAAAAAACATACCTTTTCTCTAATCTACTCCTTCTCCTTCTTCTCCTTCTCCTTCTTCTCCCTTCAAAATCCAAAAAAAAAAAACAGAAATTAACATTATATAAATACGACTATAAATCAGAGTTCTAAATAAATACAGATGCAATTTACCTTATGATTCAAAAGAGCAAGTTTGAAAATGGATATAAAAATGAGCAAGTTTGAAAATGGCTTTGAACAAAAGAGCAAGGTGTTTGGAAGAGAAAGCAGAAAATGGGTTTTCTGTAAAATTTGTAAAGGTAAAGGGTATGGGAGAGAGAAGGGTAGAGCGTGTAGTTATAACACCTTTAGACTAATGAATTTTCCAAAGTTTATTTGTACTTATAACACCTTTAGACTAATGAATTTTCCAAAGTTTATTTTTGAACCAATTTAAAATATAAAACCGGTTTGTAATTATAAATTGGTTTAAAATTAGTTTATATAAACCGGAAAAAGAACAAGCCTTTGATGTGTGTGAGGTATAAAACTTCCGGTTTCAGTCTCAGGTTTTTCAAAGTTTCAAAGTAAAATATGCACAGAACAAAGAACAAATAAAAGCGTAAACATTATTGTATAAAGAAACCTCTTATCATTCATGAACAACCATAACTCAATTAAAATACTAAAATACCAAGAGACAAACACAACAAATAATTAATGGAAAGCAAAGAAAAGTTACCCAGAATGAAACTTCGCGGAAGACCGGTGAGAAGGGTACCGACGGCTGGTGACTTATCCGGCGAGGTGTTCGTGAATATTTGATGAAAAAGTGAAACTTGGCAGGGGTGTTGTATTGATGAACACTGTTGATGTTGTTGTTTTAAGTATGAGGTGAGTGTATGGTTTGTAGGGGTGATGATGAAAAAGTGATGATGAAAACTTGGGAGGTTTGTATTAGGGGTGGACATCGGTTCGGGCCGGTTCGGGTTCGGGCCCAAACCCCCAAACCGGTCTAACCCACGGGTGATGCTTATAGGCCCAATTCCCGACCGTTTCATATTTCGGTTATTTCGGGTTCGGATGGAGTCGGTTCGGTTACATATATCGGTTTTTTTCGGATATAGCAATTAATTGGGCCGGTTTAAAATTCAAGCCCAGGTCTTAAAAACAGCTTAATATCTTTTTTTTTTTTGAATTTGGTCGTTTTGGTATAAAGCCCAGATCAACATCAACCATCATTAATTTAAATTTAATAATGGAATGATAAGTTTGAATGTTTTTTAATTTAAAATTTAGTTAAATAATTGGCTTATTTTATTATTATTAAAATTATTTGGACTTATTTAATCATTTAATATTGAATTACTTGAATTCATTTAAATCATTTAATAGAGTTATTTTAATTTAGTTGCATCCAATCAATTACTTTAATTTAATCCATAACCAATAAAATCCAAATATATTATGCTGCATCCAAATTGATTAAGGTTTAAAATCAGATAAATCATGTTGTCCCAATATGTGTTATCTGTCATAAAGCCAAAATTAATGAGATTCTCTCCATTTTGAAATCCTGCTTCTTCCTCCAATACGTGTGTTATCTGAAGTAAAGCCAAAATTAATGAGATTATAAATATAGAAAAAATAGCATGAATTCAAAGAGAAAAAATAAATATTTATATCTCTAGTTTCATTATAACAATTTTGAAAAAAATAGCATGTATAAAAGAGATTTTCTAATAAGCTCACAGATTTATAATAAGAAATTAAATAAAAGAGATTTTCTATCTATAATAAAAAATTAAATAAAAGACTTTCAATTTTGCCTGGTTAATATCTCAGCCTATAGTCAAATATAAGTATTTACCTTGGCTAAAAGTTAATAGGTCATCGATAACAGGTGTATCTTCATCAATGATAGGTGAATTGATTCCTGTAATAAGATTAAGTTATCAGTAACATCGAAAATAATCTAAAAAAGAAATTATGAGAAACAAAGTAACATTGTAAAAACAATCTCCAAAAGTTATCATGAGAAACAAAATAATGTTTCCTACCGTGATCAAATGCTTGCTTTATACATGGATTCTGGACTGTGTTTCAACATATGAAAATAAAAACCCAACAAAACTATGCTTTCTGTAACATAGAGTTAGATCTCTCAGATTCCTCAATCTCTTTCAACATTCCAACATCAGTTAACATTACCTGTAATTTTAACAAACATCAGATCAGTTACAATGAAGGTTACTGAACTGATTACCAACACCAAGTCACCAGCAACACATTGGCAGATACAAAATTTTCACAATCAAAATGTACAACATAGATCAAAGACTAGTTTACATGGCCATGAGAATCCATGAGTATGTTTTCAGGTTTAAGATCCCAATGTACAATGCCTTTGCTGTGAAGATATGAAACAGTAGATACAATCTGAGTAGTGTAAATCCTTACCTCATCCTCACTGCCAAACTCACAAAAACACAAACACCAACAAAACCAAATCCTTATATCAAAATCATAAACTTAAAAAACCATGTTGGAGTATTCAACTTCATAAATACAATGAACAATAATAACATACCTAAAAATTCTTAATGTAACAAGAGTATTTCATCAGTAACACATAATCTACAACAGATATTATCAGTATATCATCTGTATCAAGAGTAAATCATCAAAATCAAACATAGCTTAACCAAATAATCCCTGCTTCAGATGTGCTTCAAATAACCTTCTGATTTGCTTCACATACCTTCAGATGTGCTTCAAATAACCTTCAGATCCGCTTCACATACCTTCAGATCCGCTTCACATACCTTCAGATCTGCTTCAAAATCCCTGCTTCACATACCTTACAGTCAGGGAAAAAAACACAAGAAAATTTAGAAACATATTTTACATTGATAAAAGATAAAAACAAATGTTACAAAAACAAAGAAAGCCATAACATGATATATCTATGAGATTAAGAAATTACATTATAACATTTCTTTTGGGTAAACTCCATGAGTACATTCATGCCTTAGAAGTTGGTCATATCTGCAAGAAGGAAAAAGACGTACACAAAACTACTTAGCTTTATGAATCCAGTAGACTTTAAACACACAAAAGAGCAGAAATCACAGAAAAAATCTAACCTTTTGAATATTTGAGATAACATTAGAAATCATTGGTGAAAAAAAGATATAGAGGAGTGAAGTCGAAAAATTAACCGACGATGAAATATGTGGATTACATAACACCAAAACAGAAATACAGTGAAGAAGATCTGGACTAGGAAACGTGCAAATGGAGTGCGGCGCAGAAGACTGAAATTTAGGGTTTAGCAAAGATCACAAGGTTAAGTAGAAAAGTTGAACATGGGCTTAAACTGGGTTGGAATAAGGTTAGAGTAGAAGGCCCATAAAAGCATCATTGGATTCGGTCGGATTCGGATTCCGACGGGCCCACGAATGCCATCCGTTTCCGACCTAAGTAAACCATCCCAACCCTTTTTAACCATCCGATGACCCGACGACCCGAACCGAACCGACCCAATAGCTAAAAAAAGACACGGGCCGGACCGGGTTCGGTCGGTTGAAGCTTTCTTGTCCACCCCTAGTTTGTATGGTTTTAAAGAAAAAGTGATGATACAATAAAAGCAGGACCGGTGAGAAATCCAAAACCAGATCAATTTGTTGATATCTGTCTTGTTACTCTCGTAAAGTCGAAAAGTTGATGTATTACAACTTATAATGTTTAAGAAAGTACGATTAGGTTGCCGAGGAAAGTGACAGAAGTACATGTCACGGGTATCAAGGAAAAAGCTAAATGTAGTAGAGTAATATAAGCCTATTACGTTCAAGCACGTGTAGTTAAAAGATAAGATTTATACCTGCAAATACAGCTATACAATATTGTCACATCTAGTATGTACTAAGAAAATGCAGGCCTAGTATGTACTAAGAAAATGCAGTCAATAACATCCAGTATGTAATAAGGGAGTAGAATCTGCTACCTTTTAGTCACTGCAAAGTATTATATAAAAAATTAGCCGTATACAAATGCAAGGAAAAATGTTGTTGTTATAGAGATGACCCTAGTAACTATAGCTCCAAGATGTAAAGTAGAATCCAAAATTGGATGTTAACAAAAGTAGCAGTTATTTTTTACTTAATTCTTGGTTGTATATCATATGGTTAATACAAATCCCTCATAAAGTAAAACAAAAATAAAGAAGAAAGAAACTTATATCTTAACATGGTATACATACACATGGTAAGCTATACTACTTGTCACTTATCTCATATTAAGCTTTTGTTATATATTTTGTCTTCAATTTGAAATTAGCTTAACAGATAAAATAACTAAGGAGAATACAAATATCTGCAGTAAATAAGCTTTGTAAGAACTGTCATAAGAAATTCTATAAATTACACTTTGTTATAATCTAATATCTAACTTTAGTAATAAAAATATATTAACTATGAATATTCAAATATTGTTCAAAGGACACAAATCACTTTAAAAAAAATTCTATTTCCTAAATATTAGATTTTAAACTAATATCTTGAAAAGGCTATTGACATACTATTTAAATTCTGAAAAATATCAATATTGCAAATATTATGAAAGAATAAAAAATAAATTATTATGGAGATTTTACTAATAGTTTGTGGTGTGATAATGCACTACCTTTAAGTGGGAACCATCTAGCATCAAGATGAAACAGCATCTCTTAACATAACAACACCTTTAAGTGCCTTTATTCTTGTGAAATTTCTATTTCTCGTGACAGCTTGTGATGTACTATAAGAAATATGCATTCATTCACATTCACATGTTATTTTCTATGAAAGCATCTAGGTAATCAACTGCTGCACATGTGGTGTCAATCACAAAGAATGATTTTGAAGCTTTAAATTATTATGGTCTGTTTGCCACTGGTTGGTTTGAATTCTTGTTATGTCTGTTACTTTCATATGATTTATTATTCAGTCTTGTGCTTCTTGTCCAATCAATGTGTTGTTTTATCTAATCTAAATTCAAAAGATTTTTGCGGGTTAGAGGGTCTAATTCTTAGTAATTACTTCATGCATTATGTATTAGTATGATTTTAGATTTTAGATTTGATTTGTTTGTGGCTAGTTGGGAATTTCTTATCTTATTTTTAGTGTGTTTGGCTAATTTTGTCAAAGTTGTATACTATTTGTGTCCGAAAATTTTATTTTTTATTATTTTTTACTAATTTTATTATAATTTCTTTCTAAAATTAATAAACTAAGTTTGATTCCAATAATTTTTTTCTTTCATATTTTGAATATTTTGCGGGGTTAAAAACCCATTAAACAACCTCTTAGTTTAGTCAGCAAAATACCTGCGGTCGTTATAAATCATCGTATATAAATTGTGGAAATCTCCGTATGTATCTATCGAAATCAAAAATTTGGGTAAAACTTTCTTACCTTGGAAACAATAAATAATTATAATAGTATTTGCTAATACTATTTCACTTTTAATTGTATTATAAATATATTTTAAATATAATATATATATTATTTATAATTTAATATAATATATTAATGAAAACTCAAAAAAATTATTTTAACTTTATTTATCAAATAAAAAAATATCAACTTTAATTGAAAAAGAAAAAGAAAGATTTATGTCTTAAAATAAGCCATTTATGTAGTTATAATATTAAAAGCATTTTACTATTTTTTTCTCATTAACAATAAACAAAATTTAAAAGTTTATTATTATTATTATAATAATTATTATTATAAAATATAACGATTATACTAAATATTAATTTTATATCATAATAAATTTTTATTAATATTTAACTTTTAATTCTTTAAATAAAACACTAATAATAACTTCTTCTTAATAATAATATAACTGACAATTAAATATAATTTAATTTTTTACATTATGATTTAATAGATATTGCTTATATTATAACTGAAGTGCTTAATTACTTTTAAAAAAGAATTTAAAAAGTTAAATTGGAATTTACTATTTGTGAAAAAAAATTTATACCATCAGGAGCTAAAATTGTTTGTGAACGACGACAAGGTGTTGAATAGAAAAGACTAAATGTTGTGGTGCGATTCATGTTAATTAAGGACTGTGTTGCCTCTAGAGGTATCTCTGCCTCTGATATTTTTCTATGCAGGGTAAAAAATGATATCAAAACAACTTTTTGGTTCAGCAAATGGTTAGAAAATCAAGCTTTATCCGAGGCTTTTCCGGAGCTATACGCGAAGGCAATTACTCCCTTTATGTCTGTTGTCGAAGTTGGCCATTGGGAGGATACAATTTGGTATTGGGATATTTATGGTTGGTTCTCTGACACTGAAGAAGACGACGATTTTTTGATTTAGACAATGATAGACTTGTTGTCTCTGTTCCAGCCGGTTTAGCATGCAGAAGATGAATTTGTCTAGGCGGAAAACATTGAAGAAGGATTCGCGGTTAAAGAACGTGCTTGTGTGATTAGGAATCGAGAGGCTGATCTCACAGTGGGATTACATGATAGAAAGAAGCTGAATTTCATGTGGAAACTCAAAAGTAAAAACTTTCGCATGGATATTGATTTTGGAGAGGCTTCCAATGAGAGATAAACTTAGAAGGAAGAGGATTTTGGAAGACTATATGGATTGTTATTGTTTCTTTTGCTTTCAAGAAGAGGAGAACGTTAATCACTTATTCGAATTTTGTCCCACTACTAGGAAGATTTAGGAGAGAGTTGGGGTTTGGCTTGGTGACTCGTGTAGGCTATCTTATACAGATGTGTCGTCTTTTATTGTTGGGCCCAAGAAAATTAAGGTAGTAGAGGAAAGATTAACTATAGGAGTGATATGGTTAGTGGCTGTATGGAGTATTTGGATAACGAGAAATGCGATCCTTTTTAAAGGAAGCATTTTCAACTTTGACGAATGCTATAGCGCTATCATATTAGCTTCTTGGAAATGGTTTCATTCAGTTAATGATTCTTCTATTTCCTGTAATTTTCATTTTTTGAACATTTTACCCCTCTCGTGTATAAAGAAGTAGTTATGTCGTGTGTAGCCCTTTTGTGATTAATACCATTACTTATTGAAAAAAATTTAAAAAAAAGCTGAATTCTAACAAAAATGTGTAAAAAAAAAGATGAATTCTAATAAATATCTAACATTTATTATATTCTAACTTGTTTATTTACACTAATTTATTTATTTTTAAGTATATCGGTAAGCTCCACATTTAGATTTACTTAATTATTTTTTAATTGTAATTAATTAAAATATAATATCTAAAAAATATATGATTGTATGTTAAAAAAAATTTAATATATATATATATATATATATATATAAAATAAAGAGAAAAAGAGATATACACTGACAGTGTAAAAAATTTGTACACTGTCAACCAATCACAACCATGTATTTAATTAAAACACAATTTTAATTAAAATAAATTAATATGATATGACAAATATAAGGATTTTGATTGGATATATGTATAAAATTATATGTGTAAAATTTATTTACACTGTCAACACTACCTTTAAACTCTATAATAAATCATTAAAAAATATTTTTTTTGCAACCCTAACTTGGATCCTGACACCGCCCCTAGCAAGAGGTGCATACACGACACCGACTATCATAGTTACAGTTTCACCTATTACTTGTTGAAAAAAAAAGACACACGTCTTTATGCATGAATATAACTTCACATTTTCAAAATAATTTGACGATTAATTTGTTATTATTCAATTAATT